>NC_037669.1:175863744-175987210 GCF_003255815.1 Theropithecus gelada
AGGCTGAGGCGGGAGAATGGCGTGAACCCAGGGGGCGGAGCTTGCAGTGAGCCGAGATCGCGCCACTGCACTCCAGCCTGGGAGACACAGCGAGACTCCGTCTCAAAAAAAAAAAAAAAAAAAAAAAAAAAAAAAAAAAAAAAAAAAAAAACAACAAAAATAAGTATTTCCAAAGTGGTAGCAAATAATTAAACTAAGTACGGTGTCCCTCTAACTGAAGAGCTCTTTGTACGAGTCTCATGCCCATGAAGCTGGCCTTGTCTTCCTTTAGCACATCTACTTTTTCTGTTTTTTATTTGGTCAATGGACACTGCTATTGGGGTGTTACCTTATGACAGAATGCAATTCTGTAAAGTCTAATTTTAAAATTGTATATTAAAACTTTTCCCTGGATTTAATGAAGGATTTTGAATACCCTCTCTAGTTGCCAAATACATTGAGTTTAATGAATCTCAAAATCATATGTGTTCATCATATTCTTTATAGCATCAGTTCCAAGTTTGTACTAGTGAGATTTGACAAAATGCCAAATCTTTTCTTCTGTTCAAAAGTCAAGTATCCTTAGAAGAGAGGAATACCTTTTGCCTGAGTCTATTATAGCAAAAGAAAAGCTGGTCTTACTGTAAAATCCCCTAAAACCAATTCTACTTTTTAGGAGATGTGAAATATCTTGGTTTTCTCTATGTGCTTCACTTTTTCAGTTTGACAAGATTATTAGATCATAGCATTTCAGTGGCATAGCAGAAATGGTAGCAAATAAAGTACATTTTAGATTTTCTATCCCTCCTCCCCATTATATATATATATATATATATATATATATATATCATTTTTTAAAAGTTTAAGTTAAATCCTTTTTGAATAGATAAAATGCTATCTTTAATGCTTTTCAAATTAATTTAAACTTAATTTAATAATTTTTAATATATTTGTCTGTTTTCTTAGTTTTCAACATGTGAAGTATCATTATCATAAGCTCCATACCACTCTTGCAATGATTAAGGAAAACTAGCCACTAGCAATAATCCTTTTGCTTGTTAAAGGAAAATGAATCCATGTAAATACGAAAAATCCCTGTATTTATGGAAATAAAAATCCATATATAAAAATTCATATACACATAAAATGCTGTTATACGTATGCAGATATAAATAAACGAAATCTTAAGTAATGAAGCCTATAAGTGGTAATTCCATACAAAATTGTGAAATACAGAAGAATCAAAATGTTTTGTATATTCTCTCATTTAATTATTAACATCTTCGTGAAGTTGGCTTTATCACCACTTGGTCAGAAAAAGAGATTCAGGGAAATTTCATTGTGTTGCCCATTGTCACTCATTGGAGGATTTGAACACTCATTTGTATTAATTCCAAAATGCATGGACTTTCCATACCACCCTGCCATCTCAAGCATAACATTATAAATCTTATACATATTTTTATTCTATCTATTTTTATTTCTACTTTTTTATATTAAGTCATATAATAAATATTCAATTTGACCAGCAAGGTTATTAAAGCTCAAGGAAGTAAGGTGAATTGTCTGAGCTTGCTCATTTCTCTGGGAGCCTATCAGAGTCTGGAACATTGCACTGATGACCCCTGGCTCTGTGGTCTTGTCCCTAGACCTCCGCTTGGCTTCTCCTCCTCTTACTTCTCTTAACTAACAGCATGCATTTGGCTTTAGTGGTTTATAATCCTTTGTAAGAATTTCTGCCTACTTAACATATATGAAATTATTATTTTTCATCTCCCACCATCTAAAATAATAATTACCCTCAAACAAGGAAGACAAACTAAAGTCATTTTTTATTCCGAAAATGTAGAACTGAATTCTTCATTTTCACGATGATGCCAAACACTACTAATTGGATTTCATTTAATTAGATTAAAACTGAAGGGACACGTATTTTCTTGAATGTGCAACCTCACCCGTCTTGCTTGATCTTCATAAAACATCATATATTTAGTCAGATTGCATCCCTGGAGATACAGTTTGGGTAGCTGGTGACTCTAGAGCAGTCTGAAAGTAAGATAACGATTCTTGGTGTGATAAGGAAATACGTTTTTGAAGTAATAATGTGGAATAAATCAAGAATAGACTGTGCTGAATTTTGAGTTATTTCCAGAAATGGAGGCTTCAGATGTGAGCAGAAAATGGATACTTGGTTTTCTTATCAATTGATTTACTAGATCATCCAAGGGGATTTGAGACCTAGTTCTTTCTACTACTCACAGATATATGGAAGAGCTGCCCAATCATAAAACCAATTTTGAGGCTAATTCCAAATGGACAGATAATGGTATATCTTTTGTTGGTTTGATTATATTTTTAGCCAGTTGCCTTTCTGTATTTGGAATATGTTAAAAATTAATTTACCTGTGTCTTACCCATTATGTCTATTATTGGCACCTCTCATTTCTATTTGAATAAGGCATTGAAAGTTTAGAATAATTGAAAACAGAATTGTTTAAAGTATCTCTAAGACTCACAGTACAATAAATAGCTAATTTAAAGCCTGGACTGTGAAAACACAATGGATAAAATAGTTATAGTATAACATAGCTATATGCTGAGGATATTATCAAGTGGGTAGGTATTTGTTTCCATAGTTATAAAAAATATAATTACCTTGAAACTTATGTTTTACTCATACTTTGGTCAATTATATAGTCAGGTAAGTATATGTTAAAATCTATACATAGTGATTGAATTACACAGTTTTTCACACATTATACAAACAGTTCGTTTGTTTGAGAAAGAGTTGAGGAAGATCCTCCAGCCGCTTCTCACCATGAAATTATATGATTCTAAGTTTATAACATACAAAAACGCCAAATCAAAGTTTTTAATGGAAAATCTGATTTACTGGCTTGTGTGAAAGTAGGGACTGAAATTCTAATTAGATGAATGTTATGTATTATATGTTTAAGCTATTCTAAAAGTTGGGCTATTAGGAAAGAATTTTAGTGCAACTGGTTTCTTATATAGTTGCTATTCAGTAGGATAATTTTGAAATGGTGAAAAGTTTCTATCTATATATATATATCTCAATTCAGTAATATGTTTGTATCCATATTTTTGATGTAATGTGGTAGTATAAAAACAACCTAAGAAGAGCTTCCATGTGTACATAGAGGTTATGAGTTGTGCTCTGAGTGAAATCTCTTTTGGGATTGGCTTATAACAAATAAGTATGTGCATAAGTAATGCTGTTTGGGGAGTTTTGTAAAAGAAATTTCTTAAGATAGAGCCAGTTATATAAGAAAATATTGTGTTTTCTATTTATCTAGTTGTACCGACACTGATAATGTTGAGAAATCTACATTAATTGACAAAAAAAGAACAATGCAATTTGACATATTAACGACTTTAGTCTGAGTGAATTATTTTTGGATCTTTCAAAATAAACTTGCTGCTTGAAAAAATATTTACATATCTGTCAAATTAATAGACTATAGTTTCCCTTAAATAGACGGCTAGTATTTTACCCTTATTTATGAACAGTTTTTATTTTGTATGTAGTATCAAATCACAGAAAAATATGCTCCTAACTTCAAAATGGAAGACAACATGCCTCTCAACTGGAATACGACTTAGGTCTTGGCTGGAATGTTGGTGAACTGAAGGCACCGGGGACAGCGAATTCTAACTCATTGTCCACTAGAAAACAGTCCCTTTACAGAATGAAGAAACAAGTATGATGGCATAAATTTAACTTTCCCACTGCTTTTGATCCTAAGGTCACAACTAGTAATAATGGAGCCAGAATTTGAACTAAGACCATTCTCTGCATTCCCTATTTTGCTATGCTATGTAGTGGACTGGGCTGCACTCTGGTAGTTTGCCTCTATTATCCTTGCCCTTCGCTACAATAATTCACTGCAAACATAAATAATAGTGTTTTCATTTTATAGATACAGAAATGGGGAGAGAGTACAGTATAAGTACTTGCCTAAGGGCATACAATAATGGGTGGTGAAGCTGGCATTTGGACTTAGATCTCTTCCCTAAGTATATATTATTGCCTATATTGACCCCAGACAGAAGAAATTACATTTTTCTCCCTTTTCTCCTCCCTCCCTCCTTTCCTTCTTTCCTTCCTTCCTTACGTCTGTCCTTCCTTTCATTAAAGCAAAGAAACTGAGCTCCCTCATATTTGTAAGGAAAGCCTTTTCGTATCACTTTTATTCATCCATTATTTGTAAAAGCTGTTGTAGACCAGGTGCTGTGCTAGGCACCATGGAGTGCTAAACAGTTTTGAACACTGCCACAGTACCATGTGGTCTGTAGAATTTTATCACACAATAGCAGTAGCTTATTTCCTGAAAAGTAGAACAGACACTCCTAAAAACTTAGTATTTCTCTTAACAAAACAAGGGCAAATTGAAATTGTCCTTGGTTCTGCTTCAGTTCAGCAGTTTTGAATCTTCTTTTGGGAATTGCTGGTAGAGAGCAAGTTCCCAATCATAGCTACTATTTTTAGTTTCATAAGACTCTTGTGTCTATAAATAATATTACCTTTTTTCAGGATAATGTCTTAAATGCAGTCCAAAATCAATTAGCTATTATGTGCAACCAGGCTACCCATTAGAAAGGTGACTGTTCTTTTTTTTGTATATACTTACCAGTATTTGGCACCTAGACCACACGGCAAGGGATTGAAGTAGTCACTGGTATTTTTCTGGGAGTAGCTTAAGCTGATAGTTTTTATGTACATATTTCCCTTTCTCTCTTTCCAAAAAGGATTATTTAAATTTTTCAATATTTAAACATAGAGGAAATAAATAAAATAGGTTATCCTGTCATTTTCTCCACGGGGAACTTCTTCAGAAAAGACAGTGTGTAGATACTCCCAGTGGCTATCACCTTTAACTCAAGCCCAGGACCTACAGATTTCTCTGTAGCTCAACAAAATATCTTTCCACAAAGGACTGTAAGATTCTTAATTATCAAATTCTGTCGAATTTCAGTCATCCTGAGTACACCATTTAGCCAACTGTGATGGCAGCGATATTTGTCTTGTTAAAGACCCCGAAGTTAAATTACTGCTGTACTGTTTTCCTTCAAGGCTGACTTGTTAGTTATGGTGGAAGTGAGCTATTGACTGGGGTCTTCCCATTCATCTAGACTTCCTTTATTATTTTAAATGATCTCTAGAGCTAAGGGGCAGCAATTTGCATTCTTTATTCAATGAATTCTACCTGATAGTCTTGTCTATAATTTCCCTTGTGAAGAGAACAGAAAGACTAAGAATGAATAAATTGTCTCTTGAAAACTCATGGCTTTATCTGCTTCTGTCACAGAAATGCTATAGATTTCAGTTTTCTTGACTGAGGAATATTTAATAACAAGAAGCTCTACATTTTAGCGGTTTCGAAGGAGGAGGAACTTTTTTCCCCACTCTTTCTCTCTCACTGTTTTTTACTCTCAGCTATACTTTACCTAAAACCTTAGTTTCCCCCTTGCTTTTATGAGGATTCCTCTGAAAGACATAAAATGCCTATCTCCATAAAAAACCCTGTCATAGGAGACAGCTCTTTCCATCTGTGTATTTTACTTGCCTTGCGTGTAATTTTTTCATCCAAATGGAAAGCTCACCAGGCTCTAACAAAACTTACTAGAGACTCCCAGAAAATTCATGTAACCAGGTTTATTTGTGGGTCTGATGTTTTAAGGGACAGACTGACAATCCATGGCCAGAGGAGGCCATTAAGGAAACAGGTTTGATTGAAGTCCTGACACAGATGTTGACAGCATAATTAAAATGATTAATTGGAATAAGAGAAGTGTTTCAAACTAATTAGAAAAATGATTTGGTTATACACCCAGACTGTACATGTGGCCAGAGGAGCCAATTTTTTTTTTTATATATAGAGAAGGGAAAAGTGAAGATATATGTTAAAACAATGTCATTCTTCTTTTATTAAGAGGATACTGCAAAGTTTAAAACTATGATTATTGTTATGTTGATTTTCCTGTGAGTCTTTAGGTCTGTTATCCCAGCCCCATTTGCCAGGTGGCTGACTGGGCATAGGGGTGTAGCCACGTTCAAGAAACAAGGGGAGTACTTGCATCAAACTGGAGTTGGCCCATATTAACATAAGACAATTCTCAATCACAATAACTATTTACTTAACATGTTGCTTCTCCACAGAGAATACAAGTACCCTAAATTACCATCAGATTACTTAGCACATGGTAGGGCCTCAATATTTTGTGTGTTTGCTGAGGCAACCAAAGCCATATTTTTAAGTATGGCTAAATACTAGGACTGAGAAATTTTTCTTCCAGTTACGCTTTCATTTTCTTCATCTTTTCGGTTATATTGTGAATTTGTGAATCCTAGTAAGGGCAATTCATTCTTTTTTTTTTTTTTTTTTTGAGATAGAGTCTTGCTTTGTCACCCAGGCTGGAATGCAGTGGCACGAACTCAGCTCACTGCAACCTGCAACTCCTGGGTTCAAGTGATTCTCCTGCCTCAGCCTCCCGAGTACCTGGGATTACAGGTGCCTACTACCATGCCCAGCTAATTTTTGTATATTTAGTAGAGATGGGGTTTCATCAGGTTGACCGGGCTGGTCTCGAACTCCTGATCTCAGGTGATCCACTTGCCTTGGTCTCCCAAAGTACTGGGATTATAGGCGTGAGCCACCGCGCCTGGCCAGCAATTCATTCTTATACCTTCAGAAAACCTGAACTATCATGGACCAATCAGTTTTAGAGATTATTAATGAGCATTAGCAGGGGCATGCTTCAGAACTCTTTACAGACACAATTTAGTTAAAACATTTCTTAGTTTCTCTAAAAGCAAATATATGCTATTGTGGTGCTGAAGCTCTTTATATACAAAGTAAACATTACATGAAAGAACTCCTTTGGCTTACAAACATAACATTTAAATGGCTATCAACCATAAATTTCTAACTAAAAGCACTATGAAAAACAAGTTCTTGCCAGATTTCAGGTTTTTCTTCTAATTCTGTTCTTTGAAGCCTGGTGGTGGGTTTTCGGTTAATGCCTTTGGCTACATGAACAAGGAGTTTCACCAAGAATGTTGGGAATTCCTTTGGTGCCCAAAAGGAAATATGAAAACTCGGGAGGCTAATGAGAGAGACAAAAAATGGGGAAGCCATAAACATCATGCCAACTCCTGTCATTTATTTCATTTTCTTTTTACAATAATATCTGAAATTGTTTAAAAGAATTTTTGAAAAGCGTTGTTAACTTTCTAGCACTTTTAAGTTTAATGAAAATCAGTATTCTTCAAGTGACACACAAATATGTGTAGGTAAGTGCTCTGTTTCTAGGTCTATAATTTTTAAAGATGTTTAATAAATAGGTTCCATTCATTGCATGCAGGATGCTGACAGATAGGGGAAAGGTCTAGGAGTTTGTTTATTTTAATGTAATAAAACAAAATACACTTGTAATCCTATTAAATTATAGTCTATTTTGTATATTCTTGATAATTAAAGTTATTATCTAGGGGTGTGTGCATTCATGATGGGGGGGCGGGAAACGGTCTATTGGGAAGAATGGCATTTTGACAAATCACAGGAAATAGTCAATTATGTGGATTCCACGCAGTTTCCAAGGTTATGACAAAGATTTTACCCCTGAAATTTGTGAACCATAGTCTGGAGGGAGTTTGGATGGAATTACAATTCAAGTGGTTTACTTTGGGAGGACAGATTAAATGTTCAGTTTATTTCTCCCAACAAAACTCTCCGTGACAGCATCCTTAAGAGGGAGGGAATGCAAACTTGTTTTCTTTAACACAAAATTTCTAGCAGAATGGAGTACTGAAACATTCCAGATGATAAGGGCCTTAAAGCTTAGGTTGGTGATCATAACAATAACCTATTCACAACATTTCAGGAACTGAAACATTAATATACTCAACAAAGTTGGCTATATACAGGAAGTGCTAATGCAGTAAACAACAAATGAGTTTTCCAGGATGCTGCATACTTGAAATTTACTGAGTGTAGGATTTCTTTATCAATAAACTTGGAAATTAATTTTTTTCCATTGTTTTCCTCTTGTTTCAAGTCTCTTGACTGTCTTGTCATTTAAGTAAATGGCAAACAACAAATGAGTTTTCCAGGATGCTGCATACTTGAAATTTACTAAGTGTAGGATCTCTTTATCAATAAAGTTGGAAATTTATTTTTTCCCTCAGTATTCTTGTTTTCCTCTTGTTTCTAGTCTCTTGACTGCCTTGCCATTTAAGCTACTAAGGCTGAAAATAATTCCCCAAAGGGGACATTGAACTAAAATATTTCAGGCAAATTTATTTCTAAAACTTTTAATCTAGTCAGGAAATATTAATAATATGCAAGTGGGGTTGTGCATAAAAGAAATGCTATAAAATGCTACATTGTTCGTCGAGCATATAGTCAGACAAAACACTGCATTTACTGTCTCCAGAAAATGAAAGTTAATTTATGTACTTCATCAACAGACTTTATTATAGTGCCACATATTTGTGGTAGACTTAAGGCCGTGAGAACTTTTCACTCTTGACTTCTCTCTGCTAAAAAAAAAATATCAAATCAAACCACTCTTTATGTTTAAAAATGGTTACAATACAATAATAAAAATGTGGCTTACTCTCTGCTTTTCACTAATAAGTTGAGTAGCAATTGGCAAAAACCAAAAAATCGTAAACTCTCTGAGCTCCAATTTCCTCCTTAATTAAATGAGGTCACAGAGACCAGGATCTACTTTAAGTAGCAAATTGAGGTTCATTTCTGAAATTAGAACGTGCCGTTCCCATTCAATAATCCATCTTTAATAAAAATGTAGATTAGCAATGTGCCCCATCCTCCCAGCCCAAGTCTGCGGTAGAAGGGACTTGAGAGTAAGATGCTTGATGCTTCTTTTTCTTTCCTCTCTTGCAGTTCAACTCATCCTTCAACTGCTGGCTCTCATTTCTAACCGTGCTAGTGTCAAAGTGAGAGGGTGGGAGAGGAGAGGTGAGGAAGGTAGGGAAGTTCCTACTTGACTTTCTTGAGATGGCTTTGTATATTCTTACCAGGTCTCTCTCTTTCGTGAGATCTTTCTTAGGCTCCTTTAAGGCCTTTACTATGAATGTTTGAAAGCACATCTGTGACATTGATGATAGATTTTTCTCCAGCTCTCTGCTCCCTTTGCGCCCCATGGAGATCTACTCCTAAAATTCTCTCTGTAGGAATCTCATTAGCCTCCAGTGGTTTTCCTGGACAGGAGACAAAAAAGCTACAGCCTTACTCTCTCTATTCCTCTCTAACCCACATCTTGTCCAGGGACATTGACCCCTGGCTCCAACAAAGTCTGAGATGCAGGCCAATTCCAGTACAGCTGCACCTTTCCACTTTGTGCCCAAAGCAGTTCATCAGTTGCTTACTTTGTCCTCTGTGTTTCCTGTATAGGGACCAATCACAGTTCACTTTGCCATATAACTCAGAGGAACATATGAAGCTCTTGAGGGGCGCCTCTGAAGCTCCTCTCTCTTAACTTAAGCAAGCACAGAACAGCTTTCTCCAAACAGATCTTTAACACAAGTCCTTCCTGGTTTCATTGGTTAGCACTAATTTTTAACCCTCAATGTAGATTTGAGGCCATTTAGCTCTCTGTCGTCCTACTCTGCAAATGGTATTGTATGGTGTGTCTAACAACTCAGCTGTCTGCTGTCTGTTTTATCTTGGTGCCTCAGTTAAAGAATCCAATTTAACATGCTGTTGCAAATGAGTTAAATTCCAATAGCCTTCAGAACTTCTTATTTTTTGTTTCCCTTTGTGAATCCATCCAATGAATCTCGATTTATTCATAAAAATATAGTTGTTCAGGCCGGGTGAGGTGGCTCATGCCTGTAATCACAGCACTTTGGGAGGCCAAGGCGGGCAGATCACTTGAGATTGGGAGTTCGAGACCAGCCTGATGAACATAGAGGAACCCCTGTCTCTACTAAAAATACAAAATTAGCCGGGCGTGGTGGTGCATGCCTGTAATCCCAGCTACTCCGAAGAATGAGGCAGGAGAATTGCTTGAACCTGGGATGCGGGGGTTGCAGTGAGCCGAGGTCACACCATTGCACTCCAGTCTGGGCAAAAAGAGCAAAACTCCATCTGAAAGAAAAAAAAAAAAATCTAGTTGTTCATTTTTAACATTTTTGAAAGTTAGAGATTTTTTAAAAAAACTGTCATTATAAAATTATGGCTAAGAATTAAGGGATTGCTGTTCCTGCTAGTTAACATGGTTTATAATTGGTTGTTTTATGTTTGTTTGCAAATTGAAATGATCAATTGAGTTAGGTTTGGTTCTTTCATTTTAGAGATTGCCAATATATGTGAAATTTGTCTAGATATGGATTGATGTCCTCAGAACAGAAAATCATATAGGTAATTATATACAGTAAACTAATTTCAGTTAGTTTACTTCATGTAAAATGAGTGAAAACATAATTCAATCTTAAAAGGTCTTCATGTGATGAAATTGCCCTAAGCATCTCATATATGTAAGGCATTATAAGTAGACAGTACAGGGGCCACAACGATGGATAGAACTAAGCCCCCTCTGTCCTGGGACAAAGCTTATGCTCTGCTCTCAAAGTGTCTGTCTTGAGTGAGCCTTAATCAGCATCGCAAATTGGAGTATCTTAGTTTATTTTGAATGGTAATCGATTGTTTAGGGGAATAGTTTTAAATGTATTAAATAATGTGTTTTTCTTTTAATGTTAAAGAATATAAAAAAGGACCAGCAAAATGTTTCATAGTCTACTGCACAGATTAGCCTTTTGCCATAAAAGGTAAAACAAAAACTAAGTAAAAACAAAAAACTATATGTGCATGGTAAAAAAAAAAAAAAAAAAAATTAATACTATGGAAAGCTATAAAAGGAAAAGTAGACATCTTCTGTGCCATTTTCTCCTTCCAAATCTACCATTAACAATTCTGTTTTTCTAGAAAATGTTATGTGTGTGTATTTGTATTTGAATATATATAAAGTTATTATAGATATGCCTATATCAACTTGCTTACTTGATTTCTTCCCTCCTTCCCTAGGTTATTCATTTTGCTTTTTCTCTTAAAGCTCTACCTCATTCTATTTAATAGCAACATTGTGTTTGCTATAATTAGTCCACTCTTAATGGATGATTTCATTGGTAATACAAATAATGATGTGACGAATATTTTTCTGCAAATATCTTTATGAACCTCTAAGATTGTATTCTTAGGATTGCTTTCTCTAAGAGTTACTGTATTACATCAAAGAAATCCTGAGTTTTCTGTTATTGTAATAGAAATTGCTAAATTGCCCATAAGAAATTATCCATGCATTTACACTTTACCCAGTACAGTTTTCTGTGTTTCCTCATAATGGTGCTAACATTACAATCCTGTATTTACAAATGTTTTCCAATCTGAACTGTGAAAAACACAATCTCTTAATTTTACTATATATCTACTTCATCATAAAGAAGGATAAAATATTTGTTTATTTTTCCTGGAAACCTACCCTTCCTTACAGATTTTTCACTTTGTGCTGTCTTTTATTGACTTTTTTGAGTTCTTTGTAGATTAGGAAAATACATATGTATTTGATAAGGCATTGCATAGATTTTCCCCATTTAGTTTTCTACATTTTGATTTTGTTTATATTTTTGCCATATAGAAGCTTAAAATATATGTATGATGATATCTAATATGTTTTTCTTTTGTGCTTTCTAGGTTTTGATGTCTACTTAAATACCTTTCCCACTCAAAGTTCATGAATAAATGCAACCATTCTTTCTTCTAGATTTTTTGTATTTATTTTTATATTTTAGTGTAAGCAATGAAATACACATATACATGCTCATACATTGCACACGCATGCACACACACACACACCACACAAATATGTACATATATATAATTTCAATCCAGTCAACTGGACCTAGAGTCCCAACACTAATTGTTGTAATCATTGAATAACTCCTTCTTCTATACCGATTTAAAATTTGTTTGTGTCATTATGGATTTAATTCCCTTATGGATTTAATTCCCTTATGTTTTGGTTATATTTCTGAATTCTTCTATTTATTTTACTTATAAATTAACTATCTACTTATAAATTAATTTTGAACAATTTTCGCTTCTTTATACATTCAGGTCCCCCTTTTATAGTGCATGATATATCTATTCATTCACTAAAATATTTTATGGTATGTGGTTGAATTTTAAATTTTTTCACATAAGTGATATAAATTTATGTTACATTCATACCTAGTGTTTTATATGATATTTATTTTTAATTGATACATAATACATATTTATAAGGTACATGTGATATTTTATTACATGCAGTAGAATGTGTAATGATCAAATCAACGTATTTGAGGTATCCATAACTTTGGGTATTTATCATTGCTATGTGTTGGGAACAATTCAAGTTATCTAGCGAGGCTGAAATATACAATACATTGTTGTTAAATATAGTCATTCTACTCTGCTGTTGGATAACCACTCTTATGCCTTTTGTCTAACTGTATGTTTGTACGCATCAACCTACCTTTCTTTATCCCTTTTCTGCCCATAAACACTTCCCAACCTGTAGTTTCTATCATTCTACTCTCACTCTTTATGAGATCAACTTTTTTAGCTCCCACATATGACTGAGAATATGCAGTATTTGTCTTTCTGTGCCAGACCTATTTTACTTAACATAATGACCTCCAGTTCCATCCATGTTGCTGTCAATGACATAAATTCATTCTTTTTTTTTTTTTTTTTTTTAAATGGCTGGACAGCATTTCATTGTGTATATAGTATTTTATGTTTTTGCTTGCTATTGAAAATTGCTTCTTGCCTTCATTATACTTAATACATTTAAATGGCAATGTTATATATTGCTTTCTTATAGAATAATCTTAGTGTTCCTAATATATTCTTAATTTGATAGTCGGGTTTTTTTAGGTGTAATCACATCACCTAAGATTAATGATAAATATGTCTCTGGCTCTGGCTTCCCATTTCTGTAACTCTTTTTCTTCTTGTCTGATTGCATTATCTAGTACCTCCGGAGCAGTATAAAATTATGGCAGATTTTTATTATGTTCTTCATTGTAATGAGAACAATTCTTGTTTCCTCATTAAGTGTGATGGTGGCATTTGACTTTGTATGTATTGGTACAAATAAACCAGATATTTTTATTATTAGGAGTTTTTTATTATCAATATTAGACTCGAACTCTGTGCCATTTTGCATTAAGGAGTATAGATTTATAGAAACATTTATTTCTTGGCCAGGTGCTGTGGCTCTTGCCTGTAATCCCAGCACTTTGGGAGGCCAAGGCGGGCGGATCACCTGAGGTCGGGAATTCGAGACCAGCCTGACCAACATGGAGAAACCCCGTCTCTACTAAAAATACAAAATTAGCCAGACGTGGTGGCACATGCCTATAATCTCAGCTGCTAGGGAGGCTGAGGCAGGAGAATCACTTGAACCTGGGAGGCGGAGGTTGCCGTGAGCTGAGATCGTGCCATTGCACTCCCACCTGGGCAACAAGAGTGAAACTCCATCTCAAAAAAAAAAAAAAAAAAAAGAAACATTTATTTCTTAAATAGCTATAAGCTACTTTCTTTGCTTGATTGAAGCTGGGCATTTTTGCTGTTCTTTTACTTATAATTAGGTCTATGGGAAGGAAGATTTTGTAATCATGCTTCATTTTGCCATCTGAAATGAAAAGTCTGGTGGGAATATTTTAATTATTCATCATGGAATCTCTGTACAACAAATCAAACAGAGTTATGTAATTTTTACTTGATGATTTTGCTAATGTTGTTCTAATATTCACAGCTTCAGCAACCAAAAACAACCAATAATGTTTTAAAACAACATAATTAATTATTGCTTGAAAGTTTCTACCAAGGGACAGATGGACTTCTATGAGATAAAATTATAAACCAGGAAAAAGAGAGTTCAACACTTGTATTTCAACACATATACAGTTTCTTATTAGAAAAATTTCATTGATAAACATATGCTAAGTTATTTTAGATGTGAGCCAAAAGTTCTTTAGAAGTAGATATGTCCTACATTTGATCTCTACAGCATTTGAAATCACATCTGCTGACAACAACTAGTATTAGATCTGGATGCTTTGCCAGTAATTCTTCTAGTCTCCAGTAAAAGTAAGAGGCTTTCATTTTTGTTTTCTTTTTGGTTTGTTGGTTTTGCTTTCATTTCTGATTGTTGTTTAGTGGTAGGTGCTTTTACGAAACACTTTTTAAAATTACTCTTACAATTTATTGTTTAATTATTGATATTTTCTCCCTTTCTTAGCGTTTTTCTTCAAACTCTGCAATTAGGAATACCCACATATTGGAACATTTACTACTCTCTCTCATTCTACATATGTGTGTGTACGGTGTGTATATGTGTTTACATATTTGTGTACATTAATTTCCACAAGTACTTTATGCCCATAAGTATTCATGCCATAATAGAATTTTGTTCATTTATGTTGCAAAAATTAACTCTGAAGCAAACTGTATTCTTGCTTCTCGTGGTCACATGTTTTCTCTCTCTGTCTCTGAGCTTTGTTAACCCAGTGGTAAATTCTGTGGTACCCAGTTGCATGCATACATACGTGTGTATATGTGTGTGAGTGTGTGTGTGTATATATATATAAAATTCACTATTTGTATCCATGGTGCACATGCCTACATGCACACAGGCACACACACACACATATATATATACACTGTATAGCAAGTCAAGTTTTTAGGGACTTTCCTGAAGTTAAACCAAGAATTTCAATATATTTTACTACTACTAAACAGTATAAGCCCTGCAAACCTGAAGCATTCATTGCCAAAATCAAGACACCTAACAGAGTGGATACTGACCGAGGGGACGTATTCTTGCCCAGATGGTGCTTATTTAGGCAATGCCAGTGTTGGCTAATTTCACTTTTCCTTTATGGCCTCTGCCTCTGTGTTACTTATGTAGCACTCATTCTGTGTCAGACTGTGCTCTAAGAACTTCAACTATATTACCTTACTGAACCATTAAAAAGACTTCTGAGATAGATACCATTTATCCATTTCATTTTCAGGTGGGAAATTGAGGCATAAGGCATTTAGGCAATGTGTGCAATGACAATCATACAGCTAGTAAGTGCTTGGTTAGCTAGGATGTAAGCCAGGCGTTTTGGTTCCTGAGCCCATATTCTTATCCACTGTAGTACTATATCATTCATCCTGCTGTAATTATTCATTTAATTACATGAGCTCCTGCCAGACTGCATGCTCTATGAATTAGGGGCCATGTCAATCTTGCCTGTCTTTCTATCTTATGTCATCGTAATGCCTGGTAGGTAATAGGGAATACATAACTGGTTTTCACTTTAAATTGAATTAAAGTAAAACTTTGTCTCTATAAGATCCTTTTTCATATATCTTCCTAATAAAAAACCTGTTTAATAAGCTGAAAAGATGAGGTTTGGTTAAGAAGAGGTGATACAGAAAAACAGCACCACATTTTTCTAACTTATGCCTCATCTGGCTTACTGCTTAGTTCTCATTTGTCATCAGTGCACTTAAAAAGTTATTTTGAAAAATTGCTATTTTTAATAGCTTGGACCTTCCTAACACATTACCTATTTTTTTAAACGAAACAAAGTGATTCCTTATGGGAAAATATATACATCAAGAAAAAAAAGGAAAAAAAATTGTTGATGATACTTATTTAATTGGGAAATATGGTTGCATATTTGTTACATCTCAGAAAAAAATGTAGAACTCATTATAGCAGCATTTCGTCTTCCAAAATATCAGTGACTCCACAGTATATGCCTTCATTTCCAAAATGAAGGGAAAAGCATTGAGTGTATAGTAATTCCTTTTCTCCCCCACAAAGAAAAAAACACAGTGGAAATTACATTGAAGACTAATCTACACAAAACAAAAAAGCACAAATCTTATGTTTCTGGTTCAGTGACTTTTGATAAAGGTAACCCATAATTACCCAATCAAGTTATAGACCCATACTGTACCCTCAGAAAGTTCCCATAGTCTCCCTCCCAGTGAATCTTCCCCAGTCCCACCCCTTGGTAATCACTGATATGATATCTATCACAATAACTTAATTCTGCCTGTTCAAGAACTTCAGTTTGAACCTTACAAAACCAGAAGTTACTGAAAGAAATGTGATTGTAACCATCTTTGTTTTTGTAAGGACCACGAGCTAACTACACGTAGATACAGCATCCAGAGAAAAGTCCTGATAAAAGTATAATCAGTGCAAGTTGAATTCACAGGTAATGTTGACTGTAGACATGGAAGGGTGTTTCAAAATTACTCTTGAGAAACAGGTCTCAGGCTAACAGTTTCTCTCACCTCTGTTGCATTGTCTCTTTCTTTTGAATAACTACTGTGTGCTGTGGTTTCACAACCCTCTCAGTAAAGTACTGATGGGAAAATACTTTTATTCTATGTTTTGTTGACCTAGTGGTAAACTCTGTTACCCAGCTGTCAAGCAATTAGATTATAATAATGAATATTTTCTTAAGGCAATTTATTGGGCCAAAGAACCCTGTGAATAAATAGTAGTATCTTTTATTTTCAGAGAGCCTAGTTAACCTCCCTCCACTTGCTAAAACTAGCCAAAATGTGATCTGAGTAACTTTCATTCTATTAAATAAACATTCATGATTGTCCTAACCATTCCTGCCAAATATGCATATGAAAATAGCATGGCTGCTGTAATCGTTAAGTCAGTCACTTTTTCTCAAGGACTGTGTTGCTTTAAAAAATTAGTAGTGTCTACACATTCATGTGATTGGTCTGAAGTTTACATGGTGAATAATATTTACTGTGAAAGATATGTGTGTTTGTCAGTGGCATATATTCAGATACCTAATACAACCAATGTGACCACAAGGGACCCCATTTTCTTCTGCTATAAATTGAGGTTAATGATAGCATTTATTGTATCAAGCTGCTGGGAGGACCAAATGAGATAATGCATTCAGAAATGCTGAGTGTTATTTGGTTTGGAAATTGATTAAAAGGGCAGGTCTTACATTGAGTGCAGCTTTACAACATATTTTCCATGCATGATTACATATAAACAAAAATGTTCCGTTTAGAAAGGGAAAATTAGTGGGTACAATCACAATTTTAACCTATATGATTTCTTCCAAAATTCTACAGCTTACTTTTTAGATTGAACCATGTATAGTATACTGCACAAATGGATTAAGATATTTTAAGGTATTTTTAGGAGTAATTTTGACTGTACTTGAGCTAATTAACACTGAGCTAGAATCTACTCGCTGGTAAAAGTAAACGCCATTGTATTGCTATTCTTTAGTCCTTTTTGTAGAATCCCATTTGGGATATTATTCCAACATCTATCTATCTGTCTGTCTATCTATCTATCTATCTATCTATCTATCTATCTATCTATCTATCTATGATCTTGCTGTGTACAAAGAAATAAACAGGTGATTCCCTTGCTTTTGACATTTTGGGTTAAGTAGAAATTTTTCCTCTCTCTTATCTATCCTTAAGGTTGACCTTATCTACGTGCAAGTCTATCCAAAATATGTGATAATGGCTTCAGTGTCTGTTTTTTTTATTTTTGTGCTCACCTCAAGGCCTTTTTAGCTGAACTTGGCCTCTCTTCATGCTTTGGCCTAAATCTGAGGGTTGCCTTATTATAATCCTTCAGGAGACTTAGTGTGTTATTCAGGAAGAGTTGGATACAATACGTTTATTTTATGGTGCATTTGGGCAGAAATATGCCTGGGAAGAATTGAAACTAGATTTTTCCTTATTTTTGTTTGTCTACTTTGTGACCCAGTGTCTTTACTACAAATAATCATGAAGAGATCAGCAAGATCTGATTACTATCTAATATGACACCTACAGAGACTCTCTAATCCAAGGCTTTATGAAACATCAAAATGTGAAAAGGATGATGAAGGCTTCACTATGTAGTGAAAATATTTATACATTACCACAAAGTCAATTGACGCTCAAATTAAAACAACTGTTTGTGGGGCGTGGTGGCTCATGCTTGTAATTCCAGCACTTTGGGCCGCCAAAGCAGGCGGATCACCTGAGATCAGGAGTTTGAGACCAGCCTGGCCAACATGGCAAAACCCTATCTCTACTAAAAACATAAAAAACACAAGCCGAGCATTGTGGCATGCACCTGTAGTCCCAGCTACTCAGGAGGCTGAGGCATGAGAATTACTTGAACCCAGGAGGCGGACGTTGTGGTGAGCTGAAATTGCGCCACTGCACTCTAGCGTGGGTGCCAGAGTGAGACTCCATCTCAAAAACAAAAACAAACAAACAAACAAAACCCTGTTGTTTTAACAACAATTAAAAGCAATAAATATTTTAATTGATAAAAATAATTTTTTTGCTATCAATTTGGATAGAAATTTAAAACACATATTATTTAATGTGACAAAGATAAGCAGAAACAGTTACTTTCATATACTATTAAGTATAACTTAGAAAAACTTTTGTGTTACCACTTGGGAATATTCATCAGATTTTTACTTATTTATTTATTTATTATTTTTGTTTGTTTGTTTGAGGCGGAGTCTCGCTCTGTTGCCCAGGCTGGAGTGCAGTGGTGCAAGCTCAGCTCACTGCAAGCTCCGCCTCCTGGGTTCATGCCATTCTCCTGCCTCAGCCTCCCAAGTAGCTGGGACTACAGGCGACCGCCACCACACCCGGGTAATTTTTTGTAGTTTTAGTAGAGACAGGGTTTCACTGTGTTAGCCAGGATGGTCTCGATCTCCTGACCTCGTGATCCACCCACCTCAGCCTCCCAAAGTGCTGGGATTAGAGACGTGATCCACCACGCCCGGCCCAGATTTTTAAATGCATGTATCTTAAGGCCAATATTTGTATTTCTAGGAAGTGGAATTATATAGGTACAGGAATGTTTATTGCATGCATGTTGGAACCACTAAATGTCCAAAGTGAGGGGGAGGGATGATTACATATATGACAGATGCATATGTTCGTTAAAAAATCTCAAATATATCATTAATCAAAGACAATTCTGCAAAACAATGCATGTAGAATGATGTTATATAAAAAATTGATTTATAAACATTTACAATTGCATAAAAACATTAGCAGAGAATAAGGGGGATTCAGGGAAGGGTGATAAAGGGGAGAAGAACAAACATCAGCAGAGGACCTAACTGTGGCAGACCCTGGCTATATTTTATAACTAAGCAGAGCTTCCAGGGGTTTTATCCTAAACACAGTATGTCTTATCTAGGTATTCTTATGCTTCCACAGCAAAGTATGAATAAGTATTTAATGAAAACAACCTATATATATTAATTGAAGTTTGCTGGCTAAAGTTGGCTTTTCTGAGGAATATATATGAAGGTAACTAGCAGCAAAACATCATAGATAGTACCAGTCTTGGGCCTTTTTCACATACTTTACATTTTCCCATATATAAAAAGATGCTTTGGAAACAGCCATGAGAGTCCTTCAGGAGTGGCCCAGTCTCGGCAGCCTTATTAGATGCATAGATGTGTGTCTCCTGGTGAGAGTCTCATGCTGTGAAAGTCATTAAAATAATAAATTAAACTTCTTTGTACACAGGCTTTTTAAGCTTCAGGTGCATATCCTTTTATACCTTTTCCATTTTCTTATAGCTTGAAGTATTGAGATTGTCGACCAATTCCTTCCTCCAAAGTTTTGCCAGCATAATGAGTTCGTGGAGTCACTGATGCCTAAAATAATTTGTGGAGTTTGGGTTGAAATAGCTCTACACAGGCTTCCTTTTTTTCCCAGTTCCTAAGAGCTAAGTAAAAAGATAAGACCTAATTAATGATAATAAACTTCTCAAGGGTCAAAATGGAAGATCCTATAAAATTGTTTTTTGATATTTTATATTAGGATATGACTACAGGTTCCACTAATGTCAATATCAAGATTATTCAATAGTACCTATTTATATATGTGGAAATTATTGCATAAAATTTCAATTTTCACATAGATTTTAGAAGAGGCCTTGGCTGCATCAAATGGAAATTTTATAAGTGGAACAATATTTGTGGGGAAGACTTCAGAGAGCAATAACACATAAATTTAACATTAAGTTGTGCCTTTTAAAAGTAATGGCATCAAAGCAAATTAGGACATATATATATATATATTCTTCAAAATTTGTTTAGATATTACCATTCAATTTAAGAAATTCAGTGGGAAAAACATTTTCCATCTTCACAATGTTAGCATGGATTATTTTCTCTCTTCTATCAAAGAATTAAAGGAAAATAATACAACATTACTTTCTTACAATAGTGATCGACATCTGGATCTTCTAGGCTAAAATTTGAAAAAAATATTATTTAAACTACAGTAAACATGAAACAAAAATACAATATTCTTTGTGTTAAATCTCTATGTATTGTTTCCCTCCAGCCCATGCTCTTAGAAAAGATCACCTTTGTTCTCTTAGGTATCTCTGTTAGTCCTTAATTTCTCCTGTGCATGCAATGTCCATTGCCCTGGCTGCCTTCATAACATTCTCCTTCACTTCTGCCGTTAGGTACATGCAACCGTCTACTGTATTTCCTCTGTTCCTGAATGGAAAAAGAAATTACCTTAATTTAGCTGCCGATTTTTCTTTCTAGTTCCCTATATTTTATTTTGAAACTTCTTGAACCCAACATTTTCATTGACTTTTTTACAGTTTTTGAACACTGCCTCCTTAACATTTGTGAGCTGCAACAGGTTCTCACCAGTTTACTGAGGACTCTCTGGGAACCTCATATTTGACTTAAGTGATTTTACTCATTTGCTCTTTTTATTTTCATTGAAGGAAAAAAGTCACATAGTATAATTTTAGCAGAGAGGATATGAAGTAAGAGTTGAACCAACTGTAAGCTTTAAAAATATTCCACACTGTAGTATGCATGTAAATTTGAGACAGATAAAGAAATCCTTCTTTGTAAAAATGTAACTGAAGTCAGGTTTATTTTTTTCGTATAAAGTGACTAAAATAATTTGTGGAATTTGAATTGCAAATAGGATATATAATAATATAAAAATATGATTACTTTGTTAAGTGATAGTTGTATTATCATTGCCATGCAGACATTACCCAAACACATAGATCTAGATTGATCAATTTGAGAACTATAACATGAACTTAGAATCCTAATGAACAATGTCTCCAAATTTGTCTTTCTGAATCCTTTTTTTTCCCCCAAGACCGGGTCTTGCTCTGTTGCCTAGGCTAGAGGACAGTTGGTATATCAAAGTTAACTGCAGCCTCAAATTCCTGGGCTCAATCTTTCCACCTCAGCTCTTGAGTAGCTGGTACTATAGCCATGAGCCACCAGGCTGAGCTAATTTAAATTTTTTTTTGTAAAGACATTGTCTCACCATGTTACCAAGGCTGATTTCAAACTCGTAGATCAAGTGATCTGCCCACCTCTGCCTCTCAAAGTGCTTCTATTATAGGCATGAGCCACCACACCTGGCAGTATCCAACTGTTTTAAGAACTACAGGGAATGTGGTATCTCTGGGGCCAAGAGTTCCCTGTACACCTTGAAGAGCAAATCAACTACTTTAACACAAATAAAATTAATCTTCCTGCATCATTTTATTCCTCTTTCTATAGCAGGGCTGTGTCACTTTTTGATGACTTTTTTGCCATTTTAAAAAAATCTATAGCTCGACATGAAAATGAAAGTCAGTCTCTAATAGAAAAGCATTTTGGTCCTTGATCAACTAATCAAAACAATTCTAAAGGCTGATCAGCAACCTAGATGTCTAATAATGGGGAAAATACTATATAGAACACAAAATGATATTTGGTAACACATGGAAGAACTAAAAAGGAAAAAGGCTACACATTTGTATATAACATCTGGTGAAAATTGTGTAAACATTACTTCTGAGTTGAATATGCAGTATTTATAGGGAGATTTGAATGTGCTTAAAATTTTGATATGTTTTTCCATTTTATGAAAAAACTGGGCAATGTGAATTAAAGAAAAATTAATATTCATTTCATCAATTGTAATAGAAAAATGATTTTACCTAATTCAAATAATGTGTAAGCATTCAGTTATTTTACATCTGTATGAATATTATATCTCTGCTAAAACATATATTCAAAAATGTTTTTAATAACCTGGAAAACAATTGGGATATATTAAGAAAGCAACATACAATGTGAGTGTCTATGTGTGTGAGTGAGAGAGAGATAGAGACAAGAAATAACATTTAATATGATATTGAAAGGAAATGTGCCAATATAAAAGCACTGGTATAATCACAGATATTTTTAATACTAATACGATGTTGAAAGGAAACGTGCCAATATAAAAACATTGGTATATTGGTATAATCACAGATTTTTTTTTTTTTTTTTTTTTGAGATGGAGTCTCACTCTGTTGCCCAGGCTGGAGTACAGTGGCCGGATCTCAGCTCACTGCAAGCTCATCCTCCTGGGTTCACGCCATTCTCCTGCCTCAGCCTCCGAGTAGCTGGGACTACAGGCGCCCGCCACCTCGCCCGGCTAGTTTTTTGTATTTTTTAGTAGAGACGGGGTTTCACCGGGTTAGCCAGGATGGTCTCGATCTCCTGACCTCGTGATCCGCCCATCTTGGCCTCCCAAAGTGCTGGGATTACAGGCTTGAGCCACCACGCCCGGCCATCACAGATATTTTTAATACAACTGTCCATATTCCAAATCAGCTGTTAATGTATATTTATATTTATAACCAGAAACCACAATAAATAGTATATTATTTACAAACAAAGCATAATACTCAAAGAATGTGCTATTTTTTAAATAATGTTTGTACGTGTAGCAATATAATTGCCTTTTGTTTATTTTTGACTTTTTGTAGTTTCTATTTTTTCCTATAAAGAACATGTATCACTCTTAGAAGAAAATATGAAGTTGATTTTTTAAAAGAGGCAAATAATATTCCCCTATGCTTAATCAAATATTTTGATGAAGTTAGAAAAATAAGACAGTAATGCACTTTTCCCTACAACTCGATTATTACTAATCAGGAAGGACAATAGTATATTTTATTTTATTATGCTTTCTTCCTCTGTTCTAAGCCAATAGATAAAAACAAAATTAAGAAGGATATGTTCAAATATCCATAAGAAAAAAAGATCAAGATTTTAACTTGGATAGAAATAAGTGAAACATTGCTACGTCTTTCTTTTACACATATAGACCAGTTTGAACACAGAACTCACTGAAACTATAATTAGCTCTTCAAATCCTGCATTAGTAGTCAGATAATTGTAAAATGTCTCCTGGAATATAGATTTGGAATACTTATGTGGCCATCAATTTAGTTGACTTTCTATCAAAATAGAGAAGTTTTATCCTGAAATAGCTAACCAATAGAAGTTAGAAGAGGGTCTGACATTCCATTATTTGGTGAAAAGACCATCAAGGTCTGTGGAGTAAAGCTGATGCAGCTCTGTGAACTAGCAAATCCTATTAGTACTTAGCCTGATCACCTGGGAAGATGAAATTGTCCTTACTGAGATGTGGAAGGCCGAAAGTGAAACAGGTTGATCTATATTTATTGGAGTATTGCTGGGTAGAAAATTTGTCATCACATTATCCCAAGTGCCTAGTATCTAGGTATCTAGTGGCACATAATAAGTATTCAGTAAATATTTGTTGTATGAATTCCTGAATTCTAAAAGGCTTCAATCTGAGCTATTTTTCACATCACTACCGAAAAGTGGGAGTTCACGAGGAGCTGTTAAAAAAAAAAAAAAAAAAAAAAAGGTCTTCACTTTAAATAGAATGAAGAAAAATGATTTTTTTAGTCTGTGACAGTCTCAATTTGTATTAGTCTTTTAAAAAAATCTCACAAATATTTATAGAGAAAAAGGAATGCTTATATACTGTTGCTGGGAATGTAAATTAGTTCAATCATTGTGGAAAACAGTGTGGTGATTCCTCAAATACCTGAAAACAGAAATACCATTCGACCCAGCAATCCTATTACTGAGTATATACCCAAAGGAATATAAATCTGTCTACATACACGCATATGTTCATTGCAACACTATTCACAATAGCAAAGACATAGAATCAACCTAAATGTCCATCAGTGGTAGACTGGATAAAGAATATGTGGTACATATACATCATGGAATACTGTACAGGCATAAAAAAAAAGAACAAGATCATGTGCTTTGCAGGAACATGGATAGAGCTGAAGCCATTATCCTCAGCAAACTAATGTAGGGACAACAAGGGAAATACCATATGTTCTCACTTATAACAGGGAGCTGAATGATGACATGTAGACACGTAGAGGGGAACAGCATGCACTGGGGCCTGCTTGAGAGTGGAGAGTTAGAGGAGGGAGAGGATCAGGAAAAATAACTAATGGGTACTAGACTTAACACCTGGGTGATGAAATAATCTTGCAACCAACCCCCATGACACAAGTTTACCTATATAATGAATCTGCACATGTATGCCTGAAAGAAAATAAATTTTAAAAATCTTGCAGATGTTTATATTAGGTTGGTGCAAAAGTTTTGCCATTACTTTCAATGACAAAAAACGCATTTACTTTTGCACCAACCTAATAGTCATTTAAAAGAAACTTCTTAAGCCAGGGTCCCCAACTCAGATCCTCAGATCATCAATCCTTAACACACACACACACACACTTTGAGTGAGAGTGAGGAGGGGAGAGGGAACAATAAAGAAAAAGTTCTGCTAATTAAGGGAACCGCTGAAGTTTCCTTTCAGCTAGTCTTAGTGATGGTTGAAATAACTTCAAGGAAAAAGGGAATATAGGAAGCACAGGTGGGAAAATGATTCAGAGTCTAGAGCTAAGGGACAAAGAAGAGACAGAAAATATGGGGAAGTAATGTGGAATAGATTATTGATCCTAGAAATGAATGTAGCTAAAATTCTTTCCAGTAAAGAGGTCCCAATTTGGTGATAGGACTTTTAAAGGCAGCCATTCTTATCACACTCTCCAGTTCTACCCCGATTTACAGTGATAAGTATCCTAGGAAAGAAGCAGCTTTGTCTGAAACTTCAATTCCAAACCTCCAAGACTTTGGCTTAATTAATCCGAAGATACAATGCAGGCACCAGTTTTTCTTTCAGATATTATTTTTAAGTTTAAAGTTATGTCTTTCTAACAAATAGCCCAAAGAAATGACTTTGTGGTTTTCCTTACATACATTCAGGGATGATGGACAGCCCGGCCTCATGACAGGTGTTCTGGGAGGTCTTTTTAATTGACTTGTCTATAGATGTAAAGAATTTGAACAACCAAGTTGTCTGGTATTTTCTCTATCACTTTCCTGAGGGACTTTTCTCAAGAGAACAAGTGAACTATGTTATTATGTCATTTATTGGTTTTAATTAGACTTCGTTGAACCTATGAAGCTGTGTGAGATATAGTCATAATATCTTGCGTCTCATGTCTGAAAATTAATTTCTATATTTTAGTTATTTTTAGGCTCAACTATGCACAACCTTTAGATTTAGTACTTGGCTTTTAAGGCATAGTTAGACCAGACCCTTTCTATTGGTTAATTGTGGTATAAACTGGGTTCTTCCACTTCTGAGACTCTTAGATTCCAAGTGTCTAATAAATCACCAGAGGAGGAATAATTAAAAGCTTCTTTCAGTTCTAGTATTAAATCAACAAGATTGCCTGGACCCTGCTTCTAGATGTGCTGTAATTTATACTATTAGTGTGGATTGTTTTGGTTTTCTAAAAATAATAAATGACCCAGTGAGTAGCATTTGGCCAGAGGCATACAAGAAACAATCTATAGTATATAGATTTGTTCAATGGCATTTAAAAGACCTTGATTAGAATTCAGTCTGGGCTGGAGTGATGAGAAGGCTGTTTACTGATGGCTGTTTGAAGTCTCCCTACATGGCAGAGGCTAGAGGGATTCACAAATAGTAACATTTCTTAACTCCGATGGCTGGATCCAGCTGTCTGGAAGAGCTGACATTTTAAAAGAGAGGTATAAAAATGTCTGAATATCATGATTGCTGATGCCATTTTCATGATTTTATTTTTAAGCGATCTTTGTTTGCTCAGTGCTCCAGCAATGAGCTGGGTCAGAATTCCCAAAACCCTGTGTTAAAAATTCCTTGTGAAAATTCAGTGGTTTTGTTCACGGAGTGGGAAGTATCTTCTCGGACAAAGCTGTTCACTCATACCTGTCGTTTCTGCCACCCAACCTGAGAATCATTTCAACATACTTAATGTTTTAAGATTGGTAGGTTTTATTTGGATGACTGAGAATCATTTCAACATACTTAATGTTTTAAGATTGGTAGGTTTTATTTGGATGACACAGGGATAGAGGAGAGGCAGGGAGAAGGCAGGTATAAGTCAATAAGTTTGAATAGTTCGTCTTTGAAACAGAAACAGACATTCGATTGGTTTTGTCAGTGAGCCTGGGAAATTTCTGATGTTGAAAAAGCAAAAACATGTACTTGATGGTCCAGACAAGTTTATGCACCAGAATGGGATTTAAATATCTAGCTGTAAAATTGCGTTGGAAACACACAGACACACACATGCTTTACTGAGTGAGAAAACGTGGTCACTGCTTGCAAGGAATTAAGGAACGCCATGCACTAATAATAACCATATTAAAACACGATAGTGATAGTTTGTTGTTTATATAAGCATGTGTGTGAATATGTATGAGTGTACATGAGAACATGTATGTGACTATGTTTGTCTGGGTGTTATTTTAAAGGAAGGTAGGAGATGGCACAAGTAACATAAGTAAGTTTGTTTTATTGGTTCCAAGGAAGGCTTTACATTTGATCTAAATTTCTCAAGAAAGATCCATAGTAAAGATAGATATGATACTCTGGAGGAGAAAGGAAACAAACCTGACTAACCCAGAGCTTGGAGAACTAGGCTAGGTTTCAATCAGTTTCATTTATCAAAAGTTTTTTTTAAAATTATTTTTCCATATCCTCGTCACCTTTAAAAGATTCCTCTATTCATTTATTTCTTCATTTATTAATCATTCGAACATTTTTAAGCAACAAGCATGTATCAACATTCTGTTTGATGGGAGAGATTCAAAGATGACTGTTCTAGATCACAGGATAATAAGCAAAGCCAAAAGGCACCCGGTAAGTAGGGAGAAAGGAAGACACGACAGAAGTGCACATAAGCTTCCAATGATTGCCGTTAGAATGCAAGTTCAAATGCGTGAAACAGTTAAGTAAGAAACTCCGTCCCTACTAAAATACAAAAAAAAAAAAAAAAAAAAAAATTAGCTGGGTGTGGTGGCGTGTACCTGTAGTCCCAGCTACTCAGGAGGCTGAGGCAGGAGAATTGTTTGAACCCGGGAGGTGGAGGTTGCAGTCAGCGAGCGAGATCATGCCACTGCACTCCAGTCTAGGTGACAGAGCAAGACTCTGTCTCAAAAAAAAAAAAAAAAAAAAAAAAAAAAAAAATTAAAAAAGAAAAACAGAAAAGTTTACCAAAGCATTGATTTTATTTTATTTAAAAAATAACTTTAATAATTCTGAGTTCTATTTGTTCATAATGAGATAAGCTACAGTGTCATTAGTTTCCCCTTCTGATAAACAGGATGTTTCCTAGTAAATAATAAAACAGAAATATTTCAGAAATTTAGGTTGGGAACTATTGGAAAAAAAAAAAAAATGACTTTGTTGGGAGGCAAAGTCCCAATGTTTCTTTGAGCCAATAAGCAAACAAATAATTCAACTTGATTTTTTAAATTGCACTGTTTTTATGTATTAGATTTTTGTTCCCCTCTCTCAATTTTACTGTTATTCCTCTAATAATAAATGTCTCAGGGAGACAAAGCACATCTCTCTTGTGTGATGGGAAAAGGGAAACCACTAATTGAAATATCTGCTCTGCTTAAAATTACCGTTGCATAAAATGGAAAAAGGACAAACAGATTTGTCTTCAAGTTTACTCATCTATAAAATGGGAATGATAATAGAACCTGCCTAATAGCTTTATTGTGATGTTTTCAGTGAGAACAAACAAACAAACAAAAATACACCTTGAAAACATTAGAGTGGTGCCTAGAATATAATAAGTGCTCGTGTATGTTCTATTTTATGCTTACATATTAGTAAACCTAAATATAAATTTTTAAAACTAGTAGGAAAAATTCTACGATGGGGCACACATAACTTTCTCCGGGTTTTTAATACCACAAAGCAGGTGCTTGAAATTACTTTTTGAATTATTGTGTGATGTTTCTCATATTCGAGTTACTGTCTGGAGGCCACATGCATGGGGCGGTGATGTCGTGGTCTCTTTCTGTGTTAGTCTTGAATTCCTTCTGTCCATTTGCTTCCAGAACCCACTGATCATGGGCAATCCAGTGAATTCTCAGCACTGTTACTCTGGGTAGAAGCAGCTTCTGAAACTGAGAAAAAAGAAAAAAAAAAAGATACTATTCGATCATGCCAAGGATAATCCTCCCCCTCAAAGAAATTTTGGCTTCCCAATAATACCAGCTGGGTGTTCTCCCTAACCTCCTGGATGCACATATGTAACAAATAATTGTGATTCAGCAAAAGAAAGTAAATGGAAATGGAACAAATTGAAACAATTAACCAAAAGATGCAGAAGGGAAACAAGAGTCAGACTTGACCCCTAGACCTTGTGGGAAGGAAACCCTTGGTGTTGGTTTAAAAAATGGTAATGATCAGTTTCTGTTTCCAGACTGTTATCAGTGGTTAAGGTCCTTATGATTTGTGCTAGAGACTGAGAAAGAATGCTAACATATGAAACCAAGCAAAGAAGTGGCAAGTAATTGAGCCTTCAGGGATCCCTTTGGAAAGCGTCTTGTCATTTAGAAGGATGCATTTTTTCATATTCATCTAGCTGGTTTCTGAGTGCCTGTTTGCAGGAAATGAAATTCTAGGCTTTGCTGTTTGAAAAGGGTTAGATAGTGGTGGGTAGTGTTCTCAGAAGTAATCAAAGCTTTTTTAGTATTAAAGATGACTGTGGAATGTTTAGAGCTAGAGGCACAATGATGCAAATCGAATGGCTTATTAGTACCCTGCCTAGTAAATGTGGAAGCCTTAAAATTTCTGCTGGTGGATGGGTGGTCAGCATTAGAGCACTAGACACAAGGCACTGGGGCAAAGAAACCCAGAAGGCTATGCACTTTTGCTGGGAAAGAGAGTTTACTGTGAGAGCTGAGTGGGACAGCAATGGGCTTGCAGAGAAGGGGAAATGTATCAGCCTGGGGACTATAACCATTTGACTTTTCTCCATCTTCATGTAACAACCAATCCAAAATGGCAGAGATCAGCAAGAAGAAGATACTAACATTGTGAAGATGGATCATTCACGACCTAGATAAATAGCCTTTTAGAAAATGTGAGTTGGTTTTATAAGGAGAATGTATCAGTAAAGTTGTAGAAGGTACGGGTATGCTACAGATAGCTCAGACCAACTTGTGAGACATGAGTTTTTGATTTTCCAGGAATTTTTACAAGCTGATTTTGAAATAGAACCAATATGAAAAGTTACATCATAGAAACTTACACAGATAGTATGTAACGTAGTGATGGCTTGAAAGCAATTTGCATTTAGTAGAAACTGTACTTTGGGCACCCATACAAACATTCTGTTTTTCACTTTCAGTACAGTAGTCAATCAATTACCTAAGATATTCAAGACTTTATTATCAGATAGGCTTTCTGTCGGATGATTTTGCCCAACTGTAGTCTAATGTAAGTGCTCTGAGCATGTTTAAGTTTGGCTAGACTAAGC
The DNA here is from genome assembly GCF_003255815.1 of Theropithecus gelada. Taxonomy (NCBI): domain Eukaryota; kingdom Metazoa; phylum Chordata; class Mammalia; order Primates; family Cercopithecidae; genus Theropithecus; species Theropithecus gelada. Next base: position 175,893,541 of record NC_037669.1, read on the forward strand.
TATGATGTTTGGTAGACTAGATGTATGAAATTCATTTTCAACTTGTGATATTTTCTTATTTAAAATGGATTCATTGGGATGTAACCCAGTAATAACTTGAGGAGCAACTGTGTTTGAATAAATTACAGTATATAGAAAAGGCAATACTCAAAACTCATCATGTTATAATAACTGTACTATGTTTTACCATTATCTATGCTTCTGCAACTATTTACATATATTGTGTCTGTATGATGACAATACTATATAATGAGGTGCTACTGCACATTTCTTTCCAAACCTGCATTCTATGATGTGATGTTGGTGGCTTGAAATTGGCTTTCCGCTACAGTAACCAAAACAGCATGGTACTAATAGAGGAACAGAAACATAGACCAATGGCACAGAATAGAGAACTCAGAAGTAAGTCTGCACACCTACAACCATCTGATCTTTGACAAACCTGACAAAAACAAGCAATAGGGACAGGATTTCTCATTTAATAAAGGGTGCTGGGAAAACTGGCTGGTTATATATAGAAAATTGAAACTGGACCCTTTCTTTATACCATATAGAAGATCAACTCAAGACAGATTAAAGACTTAAATATAAAACTCAAAACTGTAAAAATCCTAGAAGAAAATCTAGGCAATACCATTCAGGACATAGGCACAGGCAAATATTTCATGATGAAGACACCAAAAGCAATTGCAACAAAAGCAAAAATTGACAAATGGGATCCAATTAAACTAAAGAGATTCTGCACAGAAAAAGAAACTATCATCAGAGTGCAACCTACAGATTGGGAGAAAATGTTTGCAATCTATCAATCTGACAAAGCTCTATTATCCAGCATCTACAAGGAACTTAAACAAATTTCCAAGAAGAAAAAAAAAATAACCCCATTAAAAAGTGAACAAATGACATGAACAGACACTTCTCAAAAGAAGACATACATGCAACCAACAAACATATGAAAAAAAAGCTCAGTATCATTGATCATTAGAGAAATGCAAATCAAAACCAGTGTGATACCATCTCACACCAACCAGAATGGTTATTATTAAAAAGTCAGTAAAACAACAGAGTTGTGAAAAAGGAACACACTTTTACATGTTGGTAAAAGTGTAAATTAGTTCAACCATTGTGGAAGACAGTGTGGGAATTCCTCAAAGACCTAGAGAGAGAAATACCATTTGACCTAGCAATCCCATTGCGTATATATCCAAAGGAATCGAAATCATTCTATTATAAAGAAAAATGCAAGTGCATGTTCACTGTAGCACTATTCACAGTAGCAAAGACATGGAATCAACCTAAATGCCCATCAATGATGTATTAATAAGGAAAATGTGGTACATATACAATATTGAATACTATGAAAAAGAAGGAGATCATGTCCTTTGCAGGGACATGAATGGAACTAGAGGCCATTATCCCTAGCAAACTAATGCAGAAACAGAAAACCAAATACCATGTGTTCTCACTTATAAGTGGGAGCTGCATGATGAGAACACATGAACACACGACGGGGGAACAACACACACTGGGTCTTGTCAGAGGGTGGGCAGGGGGAGGAGGGAGAGCATCAGAAAGAATAGCTAATGGATAGTGGCCTTAATACCTAAGTGATGGGATAATTTGTGCAGCAAACCACTATGGAGCACGTTTAATGATGTAACAAACCTGCATATCCTGTGCATATATCCCTCAACTTAAAAGTTGGAAATAAAAAAAATAAAATAAATTGGATTTCCATTTACCACTTTGATTGCCCTTACCCCTATCCATATGTAAAGCAGCAGCAGGGTGGTGATTCTGAATGTTTCACGGGAGCAGTTAAAAAGACACAATGTGGGCCTGGTGCAGTGGTTCACGCCTGTAATCCCAGCATTTTGGGAGGCTGAGGCAAGTGGATCACCTGAGATCAGGAGTTCAAGACCAGCCTGACCAACATGGTGAAACTTCGCCTCTACTACAAAATACACACACAAAAAATGACCGAGCACAGTGGCTCACGCCTGTAATCCCAGTACTTTGGGAGGCCGAGGTGGGCGGATCAAGAGGTCAGGAGATCGAGACCATCCTGGGTAATATGGTGAAACCTTGTCTCTATTGAAAATACAAAAAAATTAGCCAGGCATGGTGGTGGGTACCTGTAGACCCAGCTACTCAGGAGGCTGAGGCAGGAGAATCGTTGAAGCCGGGAGGCGGAGGTTGCAGTGAGCCGAGATCGCGCCACTGCAGTCCATCCTGGTGACAGAGTGAGACTCCATCTCAAACAACAACAACAACAACAACAACAACACACACAGAGAAAAATTAGCCAAATGTGGTGGTGGATGCCTGTAATCCCAGCTACTCAGGAGGCTGAGGCAGGAAAATCACTTGAGCCCGGGAAGCGGAGGTTGCAGTGAGCCAAGATCATGCCATTGCACTCTAGCCTGGGTGACAAGAGCAAAACTCCGTCTCAGGAAAAAAACAAAACCAACCAAACAAAAAATACGTAATGCTGTTTGCTAAAGTCGGCCTCTTTATGGGTCTTTTGTTGACTTCATCCTTGGTGGCGCAACTTCTTAGAAGTTCCTGCTATAGCAGCAGAGCCTCTACCAAAGCAGGGGGACTTTGGGGAACCACTGGTTGTGGGATGTACTGGGCATGAACATGAGCATGAACAGAGGAAAAGTGTCTGATTTAACTGTTCTCGGGTGAGGCCTGCACGTTGGGATATTTAGAGGCTCCCAATGATACTAATAAGCCAAGGTTGAAAACCACATCTAGGCCGAACTGTGATTAATTTTTGCCTTCCACCTCTTTATCGATGTCCTCTTCCCCTTATGACCCTGCTGCCTACATGACTCAGTGGTGTCCACTTTCTCAGTGAATCTTCCTTTACCTCCATGTTGGCTGCCAACTTCAAGACTGCATGCCCCTCTGAGAAACTTGTCTCTAAAGAGAGGTATTCCTTTCCATGAGTTCCATTAAAAGTCCAAAGGAGAAGTTAATTGGCCTGACTTTGGACCATATGTGCCCACCTCTCAACTAATCACTGTAGCCGGGACAGTCATCCCTTTGCCCAGCCATGTTCCTATATCAGAGAAGCACTGCCGTGACAGATATTGGGCTAACTGATATATGACCCCCAATATTGGGTTTGGTGCTTACTATTGTTAATGCATATGTTAAGGGTTTCATTCTAATCATCTGCAAAAAAGTGGTTGTTGCCTTTAAAATGTTACCAAAACTAATCTTTTAGCAAGAATCTTACCAGAGTAAAATAGCTCTTGCTACCTGTATTTTTAATCAGCCTGTGTATAGAGCAGCCCCAGTTCCTCTTATTGAGCATTGATTGCTAGGGAAAGCAAAAAGTTATAGTGGAAAAACTACTGAGGTCTCCTCTCTAATTTGCCCGTGTCTGCCTCTAACTAGCTCTGAGGTCTTGGACAAGTCCTTTAACAGTTCTCTATCAGCTGCTTAGACTGTGAAATAGAGGTAAAAATACCTGTCTATTTTATAGAGGTATTGTGAGGATTAAATGAGATAGTGTTGATGAAGTAATTTTGAAAAGTGCATCAACGTGCAGCCATAAAGTTTTATTCGTATTTACTGGCTAGCCAAATGGTATTAGCTGTTTTAAGTAAAGGTAAACATCCAAATGCATATGTTCAGATGATTTTTTTTTAATATACATTTTCTCCCGATACATATTTTTCTAGTTGCAGATCTGATTGGGTTGTATATTCTGTCTTTGCTAAAACAGAATTGTATTGAAAATCTTAAAATGATTTTTTCCAGTAATCATTCCTAATCATTGTGATGTCAAAATTAAAACAAAAAAATATGTAAAACCAAACTGCATTCATATGGGAATATATTCAATTTAGTTTCCAAATAAGCTCAGTGGTATTTGGGATACTATCTCTCATTTGATTTCTATAACCTTTGAAACAAGTTTGCTGACTTAACTTTCTCAGCCTCCAGAGCATTATCTCTATCTTATCTGCAGAGAGATTTTCCTTTGAGGTCAATCTCAAACTTACAGCCTTCTTTGGATCTTCCATGGTAAAACTCCTTTTGCCATTCTCTGTGCTTTCTTCTTGAGTTTCCTGAGCACCAAACACACACATATATATTTGTACATACAGGAATGCAGGGACATAGGTTCTTGCATGTAGTGCAAGTTACATTTTATAAAGGTAATTTGTTAAATGGTATTTCTCTAATTCTTAAAAGCAATGACTCAATGTATTATTCTAACCTCTTGTACCTAAGAGGTTATATACCTGTAATCCAGTAAATCTTGAATGCATGATAGAATTAGAGAATTTTCTAAGTTGATAAGAAGTTAGAGTAACAAGAAAAAGTGGGTCTTTTATTTTAGATGAATAGAGAAATTTGCCTCTGTATTAGTCCGTTTTCACGCTACTGATAAAGACATACCTAAGACTGGACAATTTACGGAAGGAGTTTTATTGGACTTACAGTTCATGTGGCTGGGGAGGCATCATAATGATGGCAGAAGGTGAAAGGCACGTCTCACATGGCAGCAGTGCATGGAAACTCCTCTTTTTAAAACTATCAGATCTCATGATACTCACTATCACGAGAGCAGCACAGGAAAGACCTGTCCCCATGATTCAATTGCCTCCCACCAGGTCCCTCCCACGACAAGTGGGGATTCAAGATGAGATTTTAGTGGGGACACAGCCAAACCATATCAACCTCATTGACTGAACAAGTATTTGCTGAATATACTGTATACCAGGTATCAAGCTGGTTATGAGATTTATCAGTGAAGACCACAGAGCCTGCCTTGATCCGCATTGAGGTAGACAAACAACACATTAATAAATCATTTCAGTCTGTGATCAGAACTGTAAAGGAAATAAGCAAGGGGTGGGAATAGAAAATAATGAGGAAGACTTAATTTAGTCAGCATAGTCAGGAAGGACACGCTTAAAAAATGGCCTTTCAACTGAAACCTGAAGAAATAGAATGAATTTGCTTTGCAGAAACACAGAGGGAGGACATTTCAGACAGGGGGAAAGAGGAAGAGTATGGGGACTTGCAAGAAGAGAAAAGGAGTAGGAAAATGTGGGGCTTTTACGAAGTTTAAAATGAATAGTGGGTACTATATTATTCAAGGCCTTTCAGCCAGGTTAAAGAATAAAGAATAGTAAGAATCTAGTAGGTATTTAGTAGGGGAATCATACACATACACGTACATCTGCAATACTGTTATAAAAATTACAGGATATTTCTTAAAAATTTCTTAAAAATATCCTGTAATTTTTATAACATGTTAGCTTATTATAAATATGGTTATTGGCATGACAAAGAATGCCAATATTTTCTACTGTCTTTTATATGCTGCTCTACATATTTTGATATATACTAGTTACAAAGCCAGCCATATAAGTTAAAGTGGCATAATTGTAAAAAATCTAAATCGTAATGCTTATAATGTGCTTGGTATTGTTCTAATTGTGGTAAGTTGCATTGCATGTGTTACCTAATTTTAATTCTCACAACAAGCCTGTGACATAAGTATTGTTTTGTTACCATTTCACAGATAAGGAAACTGAGTCGTAGAGGGGTTAAATAAATTGCCATGTCACACACATTTGTAAGTAAGGGATGGAGCCAGGATTAGGGCAGGTCAGTAAGGCTCAAATCCCACAGTCAAAATCAGTGGTACTCAAAGTGTAGTCCACAGATTGATGCCAATTTGTGAATTATTTGTCACTAGTCTATGATAAATACAGAAATTGGAAGTAAATGTGTGATGATTGGCCTTGTCCTATTGAACAAGTATAGACCACTTTGAGTATAGTGTGGAATTGCACGTGATGTGAACTGCATATGAGTCAGGAACTGTAGGAACACATTTCCGTTCATGATGGATTGGAGATAAATGGTCCTTCACCTCAGATAATTCAAAAGTAATGCTCTAACCTACATGTTGTGCCACCATAGATGAAATAAGATGTTAAATCTTCTCTCCTGTGTCTCTTGATACTCCATATGATACATCTTGTGCAAAAAGTGCCATTTGTAATTTGCCTTGTGGAATTCATTTTATTTTCTTTTTCTCATCTCTTGGACCTATGAGGAAGTGAATATGAGAGAAAGATCCAGAAAGGGGAGAGGTCATATGACCTCCTACTCTCCACTGGCAGTAACAAGTAGTAGTTTGGGTTCCATAGTATGATAGTCACTTTCCTGCAATCATTCTGCAATACCTCTGGAAATTGTGAGCCTATGAGAGAAGCAAGAAAGTGTTAAGTGCTAAATACTTATCAACATCCTAGCTGGTCAAGTGGTCCAGAAAATTTGAGCATAGTGTTAATTGGACCAATGATATGTGCTACCTTTTTTTTCTACTGAGGTAATAACATACTCTTCTAGCTGTAACCTACCAGCTTACAGAAATGGGGTTGGTTTTGAGGTTTAGGTAGATCCCTGTAATCTTATAACCCTGAAGTAGGGGTTGGGGAGTGCTGAAGAGAGTTTCACAGTGCCATCTTTGTATGTAAAAATGGCTCAATTATCCTCAAGTGAAGAAATAATGTAAAAAGACCAGAAGTAGTGCTTTTTCTACCATTTTGCAGAAAATTAGTGTCAGCAGCACATTATTCAGAAATCTTTATCTTTTAATTTAATATGCTAACCCTTAACATATCTGCCTCTGCCCTGTTGCTCTAACTTGAGACGTTGATTTTGTTCCCTTAGCTAATGACTCTCTCTGGGTCAGACATCACATATGTGGCACCTGGGTGGAAGTGATGAGTTCATTTTTGTCTTTTTGTTATTGTTACTAACATCACCTCATGTGTTTGGTATTGTGTGTTGGCTGTCGAACCAGATTCCTCTTCCTTTCCTGAAAGAAAACAGGGCCTAGCACAGGAACAGTTTCTATCTTTCTTTCCTTCCCTGTCTATCTCTTTCTTCCTTAACTGGGGAATTAGGAAACTTCTGATGAAAAAGCAGTATCATAGTTTTGAGTAAATATTGTGAGTAGACGGGCATTTCCTTGCAGTTTTGAATAGAATCATACCCCTAATAAGGACATTCTGTAGGCTTATAATTCGCACAAAGTCCAGATGTTTCTATAAACAAGGCACACATGGGGGTAAAATGTGGAATTTTTGAAAGACGTTTAGTTCCCATGTTGTCTTAGTCAAAAACAATGAAAATTTCATTTCCAGTTAACTAGCAATTACCTTCAGTAGAAGACGAACATCTTCCTTGGGGAGTTTGCTTCATGGATAGTGAATGGAAACAGACAGCAGTTATTCTGCAGCACACAATGGCATGAATGCTACCACATATATAATATGTATATGTAAAAGCATGGAATTGTACAGTATTGATTTCTTCCTCCACGCTTACTACTTCCTGCCTCTTTGGTGTTGCAAGCTTTTGTCTGTTGTTTTAGTATTTAAATTGCCTCACTTAAGAAATGTGCCCATTATGTATGGGGGAGAGGAAGGGTTTCATGAAAACAAATGCTCTGAAGTATTTGAAATTCTTCTATGAGCACCAAAGCACTGAAACTCACACTGCTGTGTTCACCAAAGTCCTAAAAGCAACACGTTGTTTTGACTTTAAGAAACAGTAACGAAATTATAAAGTCATCTAACATCTTTCCAATTTTAACATAGACTCTAAATATGTACCAATTCAGTATTTATTTTTTCATTTATATATCCGTCCTATACTACCACCGCTTAAACTAACACAAAGTTGTTCTTTACAGTTTTAATATAGAATCCAGAGATGACATCCTGGATTTATTTTTTCTCCTGTTTCTTTTTATAACCCTATTTAAGCAAATTAACAATATCTGGGTTGATTAATGAAAAAGCCGCACATACTCATAGGCTCATCTGTATGTACATATTATGAATGACCCCTCTGATCAGGAAATCAAACAGCAAAATGAGAAAACCTGTTCGCTTGTTCAGTGGGTCAGGTGCAACTGTCAAAGAGAATGGCTTGGGGAACTATACACTTCACCTGTGCTCTGGCCTGTCCAGCCCCACAAGCAGCCTCTAAGGCAGCAAGGTCATAGATGATATAGTCTGTTAAAATAACAATGCCTTTTATTTTTAGGGCACTACTTATATTGGGAAAATGATCTTTTCCAAGATAGCGATTACCAATGTGAATCCATAAATAAGTTAAAAATTACGTTTTTTCATCATAAGAATTGACACTTGAGTGGAAATACTCCTCTGATGAGACTAGCTTGGTTTTCTCTCACCACTTGTCTTTGTAGGAAGAGTTACAATGCAGAACTGTCCTTTTTGATTTTGCCACTGACATTGAATGCAAATATTTTGGCTGTCAGTCTTTCCTGATGCTACTTATCCCTCGAAGATGGGGAAAAAACTGAAGAAAGTTATTCCTGTAATCTTAATATTTCTTTCATGACACTTGTGCATTGATTTGCAAAGAAGGGTAAACAAATCAATGCAGATGGCTAGTTAAGTTTACTGTGGTTCAGACTCAAATTGTTGTATGTGGATGTACACTTGGAGCCAAGGAATAGGGATATATTGTTAGCGTAAAATATCCAGTTCCATACTAACTTATGAACCCTTTTAGGTCATTCATCTCTTTCAACTTCATTTCCTGTCACTTCACTTAGTACCTGGCAATGTATTGTATTGTGGTATCTAAGAAAATGTTTGCTCTGGACTGTGACTATCCAGGTTCAAATTTTTGCTCTTCTACTTACTAACAATATGATCCTGGATCATAAGTTTTCAGTGACCATAAATTTTCAGTGTCTTTAGCTGTAAATTGTGGGCAATACTGTTTTATTTAACTCATAGAATTATTATAAAGATTGAAAAGGCAAAGTGTAAAGTACTCAGCCCATAGTGAGCAAACAGTATAAGTTAACTATACAATAAGTCTTTACTCACCAAATTTTGAAATAAACTGTTACCTGAGGTGGTTGGTAATTATGAAATTATAATGGAAGAGAGCTGGGCACAGTGGCTTGGCTAGGCATTTTGGGCAACCAAGCAAGGTAGATTGTTTTAGCCCTGGAGTTCAAGACCAGCTGGGGCAACATGGTGAAATCACATATCTACAAAAAATACAAAAATTAGCCAGGCATGGTGAGCTGTGCCCATAGTCTCAACTAATAGGGAGGCTGAAGTGGGAGGATCTCTTGAACCCGGGAGGTCGAGGCTGCTGTAAGCCGTGATCACACCACTACACCCCAGCCTGGGCATCAGAGTGAGATTCTGTCTCAGGAAAAAAAAAAAAAAAGAAAGAAAAGAAACGAAATTATAATGGAAGAGAATCTGAACCTGAAGATGGAATTCTAACCTTGCTTAAGAAGTAAAGCATATACACCAAAAAAATAAATAATAATAAGCCAGAAAGACTCCAGACATAGGAAATAACATCTGACAGAATTTGAAAAAGAGTAGTGAAGTGAAATAGAGGCCCACAGCTCCTCTTTTCTGGTCTAAAACATTTTATTGAACTACCTGTGTCATAAAACGGGGAGAGAAGTTTTGCTACCGATAATGATAATTCAATGCCTTAACTATATTAATATAGCAAGTGTGACTCAAGGATGTCTGGAGTCTAAATAAAAAGGTCTGAGAAGAGACATGAGTGTTTCAGAGGTTTAGAGCTGTGAAGCCAATAAGTGGTTTCCGGCCTTCCCAGGCCACTCTGCATAAAGCATCCTCGCTCTCTGAGGGCCTTTGACATTCCTCAGTGTTGTGAGTGGGGAAGAGAAAAATGCTTTTTAGTTGGCTCAGATTACCTTGTTCCGGTTAAATGAAAAAGTATTAACGTACGTTTCTTGTCACCACAATTCCAGCTGTCCCAGTCAGTGCTTTTGGAGCAGAGATGTATGATCTTATAACTCCTGAGGTTAAAAACGAAATGTGTTGCCGAGCAAACCTCCTCATCTTTGACACCCTGTTTCCTGGCTGTTGCGTGTGACAGGAAGGTAAAAAGGTAAAGACTAAACAATAGATACTCCTCAGTGAGTGGTTAGTCCAACATTACCTGATGGTATCTAGTATTTGCCGTTCTGAAAGATGATCAGAAAGCAAACCCCTTAAAGAGAAAACTTGAGCAGATTTGTTTTGGCAGGCTATTCTGGAGCACATGTTAAAGTGACCACAGTTGTTTTTAATGCCCAGCAGACCTTCACAACTAATCCTATTACCACAGGACTCCCAGGACTGTCTGGTTAGCACTCAGGCTCTAATCCTCACAGATTTGTCCACTCCTTTTTCTGACCCCACAACCAACCCCCTCCCTTGGGCTCTCTGGAACTCAGTCATACACAAAATCTCCTTGATCCTCAAATTTTCCTGAATTTCTTGGTTTCACTTTTTCACTCAAATTAAAACTTGGATACCCCAGAAGACACTACTTCCTCTAAGCCACCTCAAATTGGGGGAGTATACCTGCTGGTGCCAATGGGCCTTCATTATTGTAGTTTCAGATCATTCTCATTCCATCTTCTGTGCAACCCTCCTCTATGAGTCTCGTGGGTCTTCAGACTATGTCACTCACTACCTCTCCTTTCTTCATTCACTGTATCCTGTACTGACCTTGTCATATTCTTGGAAATTTTTACATCGTGGCCTCTCCATTCTTTGACTTCTTCTCCTCCATTGATTTTATTCATATTCTACCTCAGTCACACATGCAATGGACATATCCTAGACTCTCTCATTACCAAGTACCAAAACCCTTCATAATTCCTATCTCAGGCATCTTACTTTTGGGTCATTTGTTCCTGTTTTAGCAGCTCAACACTTTGACCATTCTGATACCAACACTTTTTTAAAAAAAATCTCATTATGAACTATTGCATCTATTAGTTTTTCTTTGTTGCTAATTTTCCTCATGTCCCAGCATCTCTCTATACTCTGCTTAGATTTCGTGAAAAGCCATTATTTCATGAAGAACCATTCCAAACTACCAATGTCTGTATCCTTATACCCTTCCTTATATAAACTCCATTGTCCCTCTCTCTCCTTCCTTTGAACGACTCTAGTGAAATACTAATTCTGGTATATCCAATTGACTTTTGTTTTATCTGTATGTACACACCTGAACAGAGCTGGAGAAAAGCACTCTATCCTGCCTAACAGTCTCATTTTAACAGCGTGACCACTCACTCACCTTAAGTGGGTTCTCGGTGCTGCCACACAACCTATTACATTTTTCTAGTCTGTTTATTCTCCCACTCCATAATGATGACTATTTTGTACATTTTCTCTCCTTTCTCCTCCTCAATAATTATTCCAGCTGATAACTTTACTATTTCATTAAAAACAGAGAATCAATGGAAAGAGAACTTCAAAACAATCTCACTATAACACCTCCCAACCCTTCCATACTACCAACATCTATATCCTGATACTCTTCTTTCTTTCATGTTGCTGTGGATGAATCATGAGTGTCCTTCCTAGCAAAGGTCATCTCTTCTACTCGTGCACTGAATCACATACCTCTTCCCTATACAGAGCAGCAATTGTTACTCTCCTGAAACATCAGTTATTTTTTTTCCTTTTCAACTGAGTTATTTCTACCAGCATACACACATGCTGCAATGCTTCCCATCTTAAGAGAAAAAAAGCTCTTGGCTCCATTTCATTTTCAGTGACTGCCTAATCTCTGCCCCATTTTAAAGCAAACTCAATAAACAAGAAGTCTCTACTCACTATTTCCACTTCCATTCTTCCTGTTCTCTCCTAAAGCCACTTCAATCATGTGTTCATGTCCACTACTCCAGCAAAATGATTTTTGTTAACGTCAACAAAGATCTTTATGTTGCCAGATCCAATGGACCGATTCCCATTTTTCATTTTACTTCAAAATCTTGGTAATATTTGATACCCTTGATCAACTCTTCTTTCTTAAAACTTGGATTGCGAGACACTCTTCTTTTGTGTCCCTCATTGCTTACCAGTTACCCCTTCTCAATCTTGTCGGCTTGCTTTGCCTTATTTCAATGTGGTAGGGGATTCTGGCTCTCAGTCCTTGGATCTCTGGATGTCTTTATCTTCACTCATTTCTTTTAGGAGCATATATAAATTTGCTTCTTTAGATATCATCTATGTCATGATGATTCTCAAATTTGTATCACTATAGTTGACTTCTCACCTAAACTCCGGACTTATAAAAAACTGAAAACTGCATTTTCATTTTGGATGTTAAATAGGAATTCCAAAGTTAACATGTTCAAAGCAAGTCATTATTTTCCCCAAACCTGCTTTACTTTTGGTCTTTACAATCACAAAGAAGAAACAACTCTATCCTTTTCGCTGATTTAGCTAAAAGTTTGATTGTCCCCTTTTTTCTCACTTGTCACATAGAATTTGTCAGCAAATATCAATGGCTCTACTTGACCATTTCTCACATTTCCATCTCTATAATCCTGACCCAAACCTACATAATTGCCTGCCTGTAGTATGGCAATACATTTTTAACTGCTAAACCTGCTTATATCCCTTCCTCACTACAATCTGTTCTCCAACCTGCAGCCAGAGTAAACGTTTATATATATATATATATATATATATATATATATATATGACCAGGCGCAGTGGCTCATGCCCATAATCCCAGCACTTTGGGAAGCCAAGGTGAGCAGATCACAAAGTCAGGAGATCAAGACCACCCTGGGTAACACGGTGAAACCTCGTCACTACTAAAATTACAGAAAAATAAAAATAATAAAATAAAATACATATAAATTCATGCCATGTTTTTCTGCCATGAACCTTCCAAAAGTTTTGCATCTCAAAGTAAAAAAAGAAACTGTTATAAATATTCACACAACCTTGCTTCTCTTCTGTGTTACCTTCTTCTCTCCTAATTTACTGCATTCTAACAGTGCTGATCTCTTGCCTATTTCTTAGGCTAAGAAAACCCAAACATTTTTCCTACCAGTCCCACCCTCATTTATCTGTTTGGTTTATTTATTCAGGTGTCTGATGAAATGTAACTCCATCAGAAATAACTTCCCTAACCAAACTGTCTACACACACACACACACACACACACACACACACGTATGTATGTATATTAAAAAATACATGTGTATCACCACTCCCTTTACCCCTAGCTTTTCATATACCTTTACCTGCTTTATTTATCTCCATATTCCAAAATCACTCAAGATAGAGAAATAAATGGTTTGCTTGTTGTCTGACTCTGTGTAATAGAATATCAGCTTCAGAAAAGTATAAACTTTTGTGTGTTTTATTCATTGCCAGATTTTTAGCACCTAGAAGAGTCCATGAGATATAGTAGATGCCCCATAAATATTTGGTGCATGTATAACTCACTGAATAAAGGTGTATGAGCTTAGATTTGACTGTTTATCTTTTTTTTTTATCACTGCAGCGTGAAACCCAAGTTTGGTTTCCAGGAAGGCCAAGTTAAAGAAACAGTGTAATTAGAGTGTTAGAGAATTTGGCATTGAGTAAACACCACTTTGCCCCCCGCCGCCAATCTGTGCACTGGCAAAATTTTTCTGTTGAAATAAGATACTACTATTTTCTTACAGAAAACTTGCAGACCTCATGTCTCCCTCCCATTTATGTAGACACACCGTCAGGCAGTTTAGCTCAGTATTGATCTGAGAATTTGAGAGGAATCCTTTCTTGATTTTTTTAAATTTAAAAGTTTTATTTAATTGAATCCTTTTGGAAAATTATCCTACCTTAGGAAAAATAGTGAAGACGTAACAGCAGAATCAGTTTGGTACTCCCTTTAGACAAGCAAAAAATACAAGTGTACAGAAGATCTGACTCTCACTGTCTTCTCTTCCCCTCTGACTGCCCAGGGATATCTCTGAGCCATGGGTTCTCATTTTTCTTCTTTGCCATTAGTTCGGCTTTTTTATTTTCTCTGTTAAAGCACTCCACCCTTGAGATTGCTGTAACAGTGATCTCAACCTCTGATAAGACAAGTTTATAAACTTAATGAGGAAAAAATGGGAAAAAAGGTTACTCTTCTGTTGCAGAACTGCACTTGGCTTTATGTTTGCTGACTGTTCACCGGCATTAGGGTACCTGAACAAGTGTTTTATCACAGAGAATGAACAGTTGAAGGATGTTCACAACGCATCGAAGATCCTTAGGCATAATTTTTATGTGAACTGGGCATCCTTAAATACATTCTGACTCCATGATCAGATTACCAGGCACTGCAGGTCACACTCACTATCTTGATTCAGCATCTCCCATCTGGCCATAGTTGAATTTTACGTTGAGTTGGATGGTGATAAATACTCTTAGCCAAAGTATCTTCATTGCTTCTGAAGTTCTCTGTGGTGATAAACACTGGCTGGAACTAGGGAAGTTGGCCCCAAATAAAACAATAGCAATAATCCCCAGACTGCTTGAGTAGTGTCAGTCTTTATTCTTATTCACTAAATGGAAGTTGTAGTTTAGTTTTATTTCTCTCATGAGGCTCTGCTGTTTGAGCACTCAGCTTGGGGGCCATTGAGTGCTTATTAGTGGTAGCTCCAGAATTGCTTCATAGGGGTAGAAATAGGGAACAGGAGGGCTCCTGGTGGGTGGAAGGAAGGGTAAGGGACTGCTACTGAAAGTGGTCATTATGCTTTATTTGGATTTTATATTTGTTTGTGATGACTTTGGTAGGGATTGATAGGCAGTGCATGTGCTGATGGAGATAAAAGAGGCTCTAAAAGACCCCTCGTACAAAACCCCTTGATATCACTCCTGTGAAAAAAATAAAGTTTTGATTTTTGTTTGCATGGCTTTTATCAAATTCCATTTTGAATGAGTAACAAAGCTATGGGAGACTTTTTAAACTCTTTTGAAAATTGAAGATTGTAGGAATCCCCCTAGACAGCTTGGGGATTTCCAAATTCAAGATGAAATGTTATTGTTCTAAAATAAATAGATTTTGGAAATGTGGTTTTGACATTGTATTTACCAAAAAAAGTTCTATTGCTACATATTTAAAGAGATATTTTATTATTTAAAAAAGTCAAATAAGCTGGGAAGGCCCTGCCTATTAATGCATTTCATTAAATCTAAGATGCTTTTGATTATAATGTAACCTGTTTTAATGTACTGCTAAGAAAAAAATCTGCCAATTAGCCTCCGCTTCAACTATAAGAAGCATCTCCATATCAAAGTTTATTTGTAAAAAAATGAAAAGACATGCCTTTGAATTTATGAAATATAATATATACAACCTTTCTGGAGAGCCCCGTGGTTGATTAGTCTATCTTCGGTTTTGAGAAATACCGCGTTAAAAATATCTGCTAAGATTTCTTTATACTAGCATTTCCCAAACCACCTGATTAGCATTTGAGTTTTTATCACACCACTCTGCCTCATAACATTTGTTAGAATTTCTTTGGCTCTTTCACTGCCAAGTTGCCTTATTGTGAGGAGGCATTGAAAATTGGGATTCGCCCATAACTCACTGCCATGCCCAACGAAGGCATTGCTGCTGGAGGCGTAGTGGACACTAATGCTGCTTTACAAGAGGAGCTGAAGACCAGCCTCATCCATGACAGCTACCATGGGGAATTTGTAAAGTAGTTACAGTCTTAGACAAAATCCACGCCCATCTCTGTGTGTTTACATTCAACTATGAGCTTTGTATGTCAAGTTGGTGGAGGCCCTTTGTGTTGAACACCAAATCAACCTAATTAAGACTGATGACACCAAGAGACCAGAAATCAACAGAGGGGGAAAACTCCACAAAATGATTGATTGCAGTTGTGTAGTAGTTAAGGTCTATGGCAAAGAATCTCAGGCCAACCATGTCATTAAAGAGTGCTTCAAAGCCAGAAATGAACAAATAAAATATTGGCTCAAAAAAATTGTTTGAAAATAACATGGAATATTGTCCAATACAAGCATGGCAAAAGCAAGTTATCTATTGAAAGATTTGAAGAAATTCTGAGAACGAAAAGAAATAAAAGACAAACTTGAAAGAAAATAGATGGAGCAAGCCAGGTAGAAAAACTGTTAAGAATCCAGAAAAAAACAAAAATCAAAGTAACTATTCTAAACAAGCTATGAAATTTGTGTGAGAAACTATGACTTCACTGAGAAGAGTTCAATTAGAAAAATGGTAGAAAGGAGATTAAGACTTTGGTGAGAGTTTATGAAGAGTGACACAATTGAAAAAGCTATTATCGTTATTAATACAGTCTTAGCTGTAAGCATATACCTTTTCCTAGAATGCTATTTCAATCTGACACCAGACGACAACCAAAATTATATTTGCATAAGTCATATGGGAAGGGTTGGGGGAGGGAGAGATGTGGCTCATCCTTGGGAAACGATGTTCATGTCAACTTTGCAGTCTCTACTGTCTTATCTGTAAATTAGGGATTAGCAAAATTGAACAAGATATTTAGTTTTACAAAAATAGTCATGCATATTATATAAAAATATGATTATTTTTGTAAAACTACAGAAATGGAAATCGATGACATGCAACTCATTGACAAATAAATGAGTTGTATGAGATTGATTTTTAACATAATAGAGGAATTATAGCCATGATAAATAAAGTTAAATTAAGAAAACATAGAGGCCAGGCATGATGGCTCACACCCGTAATCCCAGCACTTTGGGAGGCTGAGGAGGGTGGATCACTTGAGGTCAGGAGTTCAAGACCAACTTGGGGAAGATGGTGAAACCCCATCTCTATTAAAAATACAAAACTTAGCCAGGCATGGTGGCACAAACCTGTAGTTGCAGCTACTTGAGAGGCTGAGTCATGAGAATCACTTGAACCCAGGAGGCGGAGGCTGCAGTGAGCCGAGATCGTGCCACTGCACTCCAGCCTGGGTGACAGAGCGAGTTCCTGTGTAAAAGAGAAAAAGAAAACGTAGAGAAAAATAAAAGGTAAGATCTATTGCCAAATATATGTAAAACATATACAAACCAAATGAATATGTGCATGATACTACCTGAAATAATCTTATTTTTTGGTTACTTGTTTATTCCATCTCATCCACCTGGAAAGTATCACTCATGAGTGGAGACTTTCTTTTATTCATCACTGTATCCCAGCTCTTATGGTTAGTTCCTGGAATACAGGAGTCATTCAGTAAATATTTATAAAATAGTTGCAAAGTAAATGAATACAGTAATGACATATAATTTAACCCCACCATTTACTATTTATTATAATCTGATACTGTGTCCTCCTTAAAGCTTTTAAACCTTTGCTTAGTAGATAACATTTTTCTTTGGAATTTTTTAAAATCACAAATAACAAAATATTTTAAACTGCAAACCGTGACTCTACAGTGGAGAGAATGTTACACACACAGACATACACACACACACATATGCACACACACACACATATAAATTGCCTTAATATGTTTCGTCACAGTTATACATCCATGATGGTAAGGATGACAGAAGAGAATCTACTGCTATGTTGGGTCAGGTGAAAAGAGATCATGCCAGTCACTTCACTGCAGTTGCCCTTTGCCACATTACAAAATGGCTTAGTGTCTGCAGAAAAAAAAAAAAAATGAAGACTTATCTTCTCCCCATTATAATTTTTCATCTAAAGGTCAGGGTCAGATTCACCCTGATGAATGTTTTTCCCTCCTTTTTGTGAAAGAGCCACTATTTCCACAGGTTGCTTTAACAATGAGTAAACTTTTGTTGGTTTATGTGTGAAAACTACACTGCAAAGGTGAAGTTACATCTTTGAAAGTCAGTGGGGATGAAACGATGTCTCGGCAGCCCAAGGATATGACCCATGTTGTTTTCTATCGTAAGTTGAAATTTAAACTTCCAAAATGTTTTTATATGTGAATATGTACAAAGGACTATATTAAACTTTCTGTTACTTCGCATTCTAATACTGCCTCCGAAAAAGTAAATCTTTTAAAAGGTTTTATTTGAGTGTTTTTCTTCTTTCTTACAAAACCAGAAAGTTGATTTAAAATTTCATGTATTTCAGTGACAATCTTTAAGGCAATCTGGTTTGCTTTATTTTGTAGCATCACGGTGTTTGTACTTAACTATTAGCAGAACATAACCTTTTCTATGACTTGTAATATAATGTACTGTGTAGACTTATGATTGATAGAGCCCATCTCTATGTGTGTATAGTCACTCATTCAACATTATAAGGTCCACTCTGTGACCCAGAAACTATTTTAGATTCTGCGAATTAAAAAATGCATGGGACTACGCTCCAGGAACTCATGGTCCAGGATATAACAATATGCAAATAAATACAGCATAATGTATTCAAGAAAAGCAACTAGCCTTTTGAAATTTTTGTAAATACAGTACAATGTTGAAGAATTAAAGAATCTGGCAGAGATGGCTTAAGAGGTGTATATTCCAAATTGTAGGCGCGCGCGCACACACACACACATACAATTAATTTAATTATTCAATGGAAAAACATCAGAAGGAGAAAATAAGGACTAGTGAACGATGAACTACCCAGATGCCACTTAATAGTATCATATTCAGCAAAACTAGGTTTATCACATAGGACAAAAACTCCACTGATTCTATTAAAATGTAAGTCAGGTTATGTGACTCCTGTGCCCCAAACCATTTAAAAATTCCCCGAAGTCCTCACAGTGGCCTCTAAGGCCCTCTGTGGTCTTTCCAGGTGCCCCCCTCCCCCCCAGTTCTTTGATTGCCTCTCTTGTTACTTTTCTGGTTCAGACTGCTTCAGCCACAGTGGCTTCTTTGCCGGTCCTCAAATTTGGCCTTGCTTCAACTCTTTTGCTCTCTGCATTCCCCGTGTTGGAAATGCTCTTTCCTCGCATAGCCACACCTCCTTCCAGACTTTGTTTAAAAGTTCAATGGAGTCTGCTCTGGCCACCCCACTTAAATTTACAAACTGCCTGTCTGGTACCTTTCAGCAATGCCACCTCCCAATCTCCCAGTATTACTCTGTTTAGTTTTATGTATGCTGGGTTGGGGGGTTAATCTGTAAAGAAGAATACATGATCTGTTCAAATCCTCATTACCGCTTTCTTATCTGAATGTGAAAAGCATCAGGAGCCATTTATCAACGTATCCCACTCTTCTCCCTTGATAGCCATTTTCTACCGTAAGTTTTTTCTAGCCACCGTTGGAACTAACCTACAGCAAACTTCTGGAATTAGGTATTAGCTTGTCAACTGACAATACCCACATGGATGTGCATCTGAAATTTGTGTGTGAGTGCGTTTTATGTATGTGTTTGTAAAACGGCATGTAGGGTATGGGAAAAACACTGGGTCAGTGGTCATAAGAAATACTTAGGGTCAAATCTCCATCTGTAACATGGGGGTAATTCCTATTCTAGCTAACGCACAGAATTTCTATTAGATAAAAATGAGTTAGTATAACACCTTATATTTTTATAAAATGTTCCACTTTCAAAAGCAATAAGCAAGTAACCATTGTTTTCAAGTGAATCATTGTCTTAATTTTCTCAAAAACATTGTTGGTATTCTTTTAATGGTTAAATTAAAAACAAAGACATGTTTCAGGTATTAATGGTGAAATTTAGATTCAGAGAAGGTCAGTGACTTATCTGTGAGCAAACTGCTACTAAGTAATAAAGGGTTCTCTGTTGGTGTTGAGTGTGTTTCCTGCTCCAACTTTTCTTCCCACATCAATAATGAGACACATAATGGGGTAAATATGGATGGAGGCTGGAATTATTGGAAATCAAAGTAAAAACATATCCATGGACGTTAACTCTAGGGAAGAAAGTTTGATGAGGAGCAAGATATTTGCATAGTCTTGAGACATCTCTTCATAAATTGCTTTTTAGTTGCAAGCTGAAAAATTGTAACTATACAATGGAAACATTAGATAACAATTTGACCAGATGATGAACATCATCATTGAGGCCCAGGTGGATATCGTGTGCCTTTGGGTATGATTCTCTGAGAAGGGCACAATATAACTTATGTATGTTCCAGCCAGGGATCATGCATAATCTGAATTTAATTACAAAGAAACATTAGATAAATTCAAAATAAAGAGCATTCTTAAATTTAAAAAAAGCCTATATTCTTAAAAAATGTCAATATCACAAAAGACAAAAAAAAAAAAAAAGAAAAAAAAAAGAAAACAACCACAGATATGTTCCAGGTTAAAGGAGACAAAAGAGACATAACAATTAAATGCGCTGTAACTGGATGCTGTATGGCAAGATGGAAAATGCTGTTATCATTATGGGATTAAATGGCAAAATTGGAGTGCTAATTCTAGATTATTGTATCAATGTTAGATTTACTGATACTGATAACTGTACTATAGTCATATAAGTGAATATCCTTATTCCTGGAAAACTCATGCTGAAGTTATTAGGGATAAAGAACCATGATTTAACCAATTTTACTCTTGGACGGTTCAGGAAAAAAAAAAAAAAGTTTTTAGATAGATGAACAAATAAATCTAAATCTAGACAAAGCGGTACATTTTAAAGTAAATAGGGCAAAATGTTGTAGGTGAATCTAGAGAAAAGATATATTCTTGCATTTTCTTTGTACTATTTATGCAACCTTTCTCTGTTTGAAATTATTTCCAAATAAAATACTTTTAAATATAACGAGGCACAGTAGTTGAGGCTTCAGTTTATTTGACTCTTCTGAAAGAGTTTATTTTCTTTAGTAAATACCTAACTTAAAATCAGGCAGGGACGTTGTCTCCTGGGAAGGTAAGATGTTTCGTGCATAAAAATAGCAATACAGAGGTGTTTGATATGATAATATTTTACTGCGTTTTCATTTTTTATTATTTATTATTAATGAAATGCAGTTGTCTTTGTAGCCTGCTGAGTGTTTAATAATGAAATTGTGCATCATTCATTTTCAAATGTCTGTGCCCCATATGTGTTAGGAACATGAATTCAATATGCATTTCAAATCATTTTATAAAGAGAGAACTACAGATAAAGTTACCCAACTGATTCTCTTTAAATGCATGTTTATATACACAATTTCCAGGTTGACATGGCAGATTAGGAGTTTGTGTGTTATATGTAAAGTACTTATTCATTGAGCTCCTAGATATATGGTTTTAGACATCTACTTAAGTCCTCATAGTATAGCATGGTTTAGGAATATGTTTCCTATAGTCCATGATTGAATTTATTCAGTTTCAAAAACTGATTATATTCTTCCTTAAAATTCCAAGATTTTTTATGTAAATTCACATCAATTAGTTCTTAAGTTATAATGGTCCGATGCCCCAAATTGGCCTTGGTTTTAAATGCTTACTGTGTTAAATGGTTTTCTCAACTTTTACCATTGTACTCAGTATGTTCAATATAATACCTATCCTTGGATAATTTAGAATGAGGAAGTGAGACTAGTTTTAACCCTAAAGAGAGGAACAGACCCCTAAGATAGCCATGTCCCAAAACTCTTCCCCCTCACATGTCCTTATTCTCCCATGATTTCCTATTATCCTTTTGTTCTTCAACTTGCTCTTCACTCCACCCCCTTACAACTCTTCTGTTCTAAACTCCTCTCTATTGTATTCTGGGATGAGATCTTACTATGTCACTCAGGCTGGATTCGAACTCCTGGGCTCAAGCAATCCACCTGCCTCAGCCTCCTGAATAGCTGGAACTATAGATGCATGTCACTGTGCATGGCTACATTTCTCTATTTTAGCCACAAGTGAGCTGCAGACAGGTGATTCTGTAACCATAGGGTCTTACTCTCCGATTAGTGACAGAATAAATAAAAGAGATGCTTCCATGATGAGCAAGTATTCAATCTATGATAAGGAAGGATATGAAAGAGATTACTTCTAAATCTCCTTATGGCCTTTGTGAAATTATACACATAGCTATTCTCAGTGCTGTTAGTGAATTTGCAGAATCTAGAACCCAGATTCCTTCTTTACAACTTAGTGGCTTATATGAGCATCATCAATCAACCTCTTTGAGTCAAAGACTCCTCATCCATCATATAGAGGTAATGATCAGACTCATTCAGAGGACTCTTGAGGGGTGTAAAATATGTCTAACATGCTATTTATATTGTCATTTTGGCCAGCAGTGTTATTTCTTTAATTTCACTTTTAGGAGAGTTTACTTCTTCAACACCAAGACACTCTTTACAGATCCTTTTTGGCTAGGGAGCAGGATGGATACAATTTGTGTAAAGGAGCTTACGTACAAGTGAGGCAAATTCCTCTTCCTTTTTCTCTCTGGTCGTCAGGAAGGTCTCAAGGACCAGTGTCTCCTCAACTGCACATCCTAGAATCATGTGCCAGCTATTGGAGTAAATAAAATAATCTTTTAACTGATAATAAACAGATATTAGTTTGGCAAAAGTCAAATTTTTGTGTGTGTGATTTGAAAACTCTTCTGAATTAGAGATGAAAAGATCTTTCTCAGATCTTCCCTTTGGCAAAGTTGCAGCCAGAACACATGGTTATTGACCACCATAACTGTTGGTAACCAGGATGTATAGAAATGCTGTCAAGATGTCTTTGCAGTGAAATAGCGTTCTTAGTGCTTACAAGATCCTTGTCATGTGCCGCAAGTGCCAAGTGATGCAAAAAATGTTTACATGCCATGAATAAAATGAAAAGTGTGAACCTCAACCAGCCTATTTTTATAGTGCATCTACATACAAGGGGACACTTACAAAGAAGATAATGTAATTTAGGCTCTGGGAACTCAGCTTTAAGAGGACAATTGGTTTTGGTTTTATGTGTTTTTTTCTTTTTTCTTTTTCTTTTTCTTTTTTTTTTTTTTTTTTTTTTTTAGAACTTTCTGCTGTACATCTCGGAAATGCTTGTTGTGAGTGTGAATCACTCTGTAGCTCTCCTCAGCATTTCCATTTTGATATTTCCAGGCTGCCAGTGCTGTGCAGTGTTTCTGGCTGAAGCTTTGAAAAATCATTTTTTCCTATCAAGCCTCTTCTCTACTTTAGCCCTGCCTCATTTTGCTTTCTTGCCTCTGAAAGTTTTACCTCCTTTCGTAAACTGCAGGGCATAATGACGTCAAACAAATAAAGTCCAAGTCTCAAACAGCTATGGCCCCACATGTGTGTATATATATATACACATACACAAATATGCATAAATCCACACATCTATATATGTTTTCAACCCACAGGCTTATATCAGTAATAGTTTGGTGGCAAAGTACCTGAATTTCAAGGTGGATTTCAAAAATACATTTCTTCCATTTTGTTGACTTAGGTACAATGTAATTGAGCACTGTGATTAACAAATACAGACTCTTGGCTATAAGCAAGAGCAAATCTATCTATTAAGAGCTTGAAGAAATTGAGGTTTATTTGCCTTTTATAAAAGAAGGCTAAGACAAATACTTCAGGAATGAATTGCTACTGAAAAGTTGCAAACATCCATGGCACTTCAGCTTTAGCCTCATGGTCTCAACATAGCTGCCGAACTTCCAGCATCATGGGCTGATTACATCAATGTCCTGAATTTTGCCCATGTTAAAGGCTTCAATAAAGCCAAAGGGGAACAAAAGCCAAGTGGCAGCTCAATCTATTACCTTGATTAGAAAAGTAAGATTTTTTTTAACCCAAGAGTATCTGCTCAGCCAATATTCAATTATGCCTTGTTGGCCACAAGTGTCATAAAGCCACTCCTAGCTAAAGCACTGATAGGCAGGTAGAGAAGTAGAATGAAGGACAATGGCTACATCCGCAAACTAATTGTATTTGCCACAGATCCCAAGAGAATTATAGAAAATTGATTTTTTTGTTTGTTTGTTTTGCTTTATTTTAGAATGGTCAAGGGAAAAAAACTATAGGGATAAAATTCTATACATGTACAAGGTTGCTGAATTCAGGTTTCAAAGATATGGAGCAAAAGTATGACAAAGGTGTTGTAGATGCAGAAGCAGAAAGACTGGCACACCGAGCAGAATATTCAGCTAGAGGGGTAATAAATTGTTTACATGTCTACTTTCCAGCCCATCTGGGGAAAAAGACTTGATAAACCTATTGATACAATTAAATGATAACTGTATTTCATTCTGATATGAAGAGTTAAATTCAAGGCGTATTTATGGACTGTCTACTGAGTTCAAAAGCACCGTGCTGACACCACAGACATTCTGACATATGTTACAATACGTCGGACCTTGAGGACGTTATGCTAAGTGAAATAGGCCAGGCACAAAAGGACAAGTACCGTACAATTCCACTTACATGAGATGCCTAGAGTAGTCAAAATCATAGATACAAAAAGTAGAAGAGCAGGTAGTTACCAGAGGCTGGAAGGAGGGAGAAATGGGTGTAATTTAATGAGTAAAGAGTTGCAACTCAGGAGGATTAAAAGTTCTGGAGATGGATGGTGGTAGTGATTGTGCAACTGTGTGGATGCACTTAATGCTACTGAATTATTCATGTATTAGTGGCTGACATGGTAGATTTTATGTATATTCTACCAGAATAAAAAGCAAAGACAAGCAGAACAAAAGGGAGGTAGCTGCCATCAATTGGGAAAAGGACCTACTTATTCTTAAACCAGGTGGCATAATGAATAGGTGAAAATGGAAGATAGAAATGACTGTGGGGATCAACAAGTTGAAAGGATCTTATCTGATTAGCCAAATGGATCTTTATAGATGTTTTCAAGTTTTACAGGTGAAATGATTGGGGCGATGATGAGAAATATCAGGAACTCCATGACACTTCCAAGGAAGAATAAGTCCACTCCTTTGCCTGAGTTTGTAGGATAGATTGTAAACAGGAGAGTTGTGGACTAGAAAGTTGACTTTGGAGAATAAAAGAATATTGAGTTAAAAATGTAATTCATTGCAAAGTTGGAAACCATGGAAAGTTTTAGGGTAAGATCTTGATATAATCAATATTGCTGGGAACTTAATTAGTGAAGCAGTGCAAATAACGTGTGAGAGGGAGAGCAAGATACAATAACAGCTCTTGATTTTAACTGCTGGTGTCCTATGGGATAAGATGAAGCAAAATTCCATATTGATTCAGGATTCAATCCAGTTTGCTAGGAGTGGTCCCATTGTCTCCCAATAGGCATACCTATTAAAAAGAAAGAGTTTCCAGAAATTTCCCTCATTTATTGTCAAATCGCTCACATTAATATTATTTAAAATTGTGTATTTTATGTTGGTACAAAGATATGTTTCAGTAAGATATCAAATCATAAATACAGTGAAGTTGTTTACCTCTACAAAAGAAACTTGAAATCTAACTAGGCTCTCCTGTGTTTACAGTCTCTGCGTTTACAACCTAACATTTCTCAGAAGCATGAAGAGTTTCAGGACAATATATACCTCTTCATCATGAGAAGATACTTAATGCCCTCACTAGTACAGAGCTACAGGAAGGGATGTTGCTTCTGCTGACTACTGCTTTCTTAAACCTAGGCCATGTTTTAAGAAGAAAAGTTATAGCTAGACTAGGTTGGTTTTTCATCTAAACAGTGCTAGTCACTTTGGTGTCATAAAGGAGCATAGGTATATAGAATGACATAGGTGGGAACTTCTGAATGAAGATGAGGGATTGGAATCTGCCTTCTTTTCAAATACTGCTTATAAGTAAAACCAAACTTAATTTAATTTTATTTAAACTTTGTGACACAGGTAGCTTCCCTTTGCAGAAAAACTTTAGTGCTTAGGTTTGTAGCATTTTCAGTGTTCAGACAGCTGCTACAATTCTTTACTATCTTGTAGTCATGGCTATGATGATGATATTTTTTTTAAACCTGAAAAGGGGGAATTGCTTCGAATTAGAGAAAGACAGCTTTGAACAAGTTGCACAAGAGTAAAGCATTTTACACATCAAGAACGTTAGTGAAGCTGCCTATACTGTAATTTAGATAACAGCGCAGATACCAAGCTGGTGTGTGTTAGTTGTTGAGACATGTGGGTGATTGCCACTTTCAGTGTTCTTTATTTTATGCCACAGTGTTGACTTTTTACATTGACAGTGATGAACAAAATCCCTTGGTAATACATTGAAGACTAGGCTTGTGGATACATGCCTGAAAAAGTAGTAAATGCTGTGGCCTTCAAATCATAAGAGGCTCCTATGTAGGAAACATTATTCTAATAAAGAAAAAAACTTATCTGGGGTATCTTTAACCAAGAATTCAAGGTAGTACTGAATACTCCAAGAAAACCGTGATATAAGACAAATGCAAAAACAGCTCAATTGCCCACTTTAGAAATCAGTCCAAATATTTTAAGGGATTGTATCTTATTTGTTTTTGTATTCCCTGCAGATTTTGTGTGCAATAAACATTTCTTGAATGAACAGATTAAGCAGCGATGTAGGTTTTTACAACACCAGAAATCAAAGATGTGAGTAAAATTATCTAGTAGTTATGAAATGTACTTTGACTTCCTTTATTTTCTAATAATGATGGCAATGAGTTAGCTGTATCAATCTTTACAGAGATATCTTAGAAATATTTCTCCATTTGTTTAAAATGTATTCTTGATTAGAAGTATCACTGGTCAAAGATCTGGTGATTTTGATTCTGTGTAGTCTGTCTTGACTCCAAAATGTAGCATTTTATTGATATAGGACTGGTATTAAATTTTACATTTTTCAAGGGGAGGAAAGATGTTCTGTACAATGTTTGCATTCTGTGGCACAAAACTACATCATATAATATTGAAGCTGGATTGATAAGAATTCAAATTGAGGGCTAGGATGATAAACTGGAGTTTATTGATACAAAATAACTCAGCAGTTCTAAACAGTAAGAGACAAAAAGCACAGTGATCATATATAATAGTTATCTTCTGTTTATACTTTATTTACTGAGCACTTAACTTGTGTGAGACCCTGCAACAACTGAAAAAAAAGAAAGTATAAGAAGATGGCCGGGCGCGGTGGCTCACGCCTGTAATCCCAGCACTTTGGGAGGCCGAGGCGGGCGGATCACAAGGTCAGGAGATCGAGACCACAGTGAAACCCCGTCTCTACTAAAAATACAAAAAATTAGCCGGGCGCGGTGGCGGGCGCCTGTAGTCCCAGCTACTCGGGAGGCTGAGGCAGGAGAATGGCGTGAACCCGGGAGGCGGAGCTTGCAGTGAGCCGAGATTGCGTCACTGCACTCCAGTCTGGGCGACAGAGCGAGACTCCGCCTCAAAAAAAAAAAAAAAAAAAAAAAGAAGATGGTAGAATAATTTAAGGTAAAACAGTACACAAGAGGCGGTGCTGAGCTTCTGGTTATAAATAAATCAGATAAGATCTGTTCTCAAGCCAAATAAAAAAGTAACAAAGTTAGAAATAAAAAACAAACATAAAAAAGTATTCATCTTCTACCTTCCTATAGTTAATCAAGAATTGAGCATATATTGAATATATTTTCTTAGCAAGAAAAATTCTTGATCACACCTAAGCTAAGGTTCAGGCGGAGAGGTCAAAAGGGAAAAAACTGTATGTAATGTAGATGGATGTATTTCTTGGTTTCATTTAAGGTGCTTGTTTAGCTCAAACGTGAGAACCACCTTATGCCACTTTAAGTTGAACAAAGTTGTGGAGTGTACAAACCAGATTTGGCTTTAGGACAAGTTAGAGTCACTTGCATAGCTAACTTTGCCATCTTTCTATCAACCAGGGAAGATGAGCTGGAGAAAAACCAATCTAGAACATGTAAAAACAGCATCTCCAACTTTAGGCCCAGTCACAAGGCAGATCAGACTGGAAGAAGCAACGGGATTTTTAAAAGGACATTCCAGGGCTTTTGAACTGTTGGAATCTCTGGAAAGATGATAGTGAAGTAGATGGAACAATAAATTGCAATTAAAGTTGGAGAACAAAACAATATTTTTCCTTCTTTTCTGTCATTACTAAAAAGTGATTGCAGACATGAGATTAAAGATTTCTATTAATAAAAAAGAAATTCTTTGCTCCTGCTTCTCATCTGTGAAAATAATAAAGGAGCCAACATATTTTTAAAAGTATACAAATCCATCCCCAAGACAGACCGTGATATGTAGTTCCGAAACTGCCCAGTGATTTTTCTTTTTTTTTTTTTTTTTTTTTTTTTTTTTTTTTTTTTTTTTTTTTTTTGAGACGGAGTCTCGCTCTGTCGCCCAGGCTGGAGTGCAGTGGCCGGATCTCAGCTCACTGCAAGCTCCGCCTCCCGGGTTCACGCCATTCTCCGGCCTCAGCCTCCCGAGTAGCTGGGACTACAGGCGCCCGCCACCTCGCCCGGCTAGTTTTTTGTATTTCTTAATAGAGACGGTGTTTCACCGTGTTAGCCAGGATGGTCTCGATCTCCTGACCTCGTGATCCGCCCGTCTCGGCCTCCCAAAGTGCTGGGATTACAGGCTTGAGCCACCGCGCCCGGCCTTGCCCAGTGATTTTTCTTCTCCCATATGAAACTTTTGATAATAGAAATCTGAATGACTCTGTTATGATATCAACATTCTTCTCAAGTGGATTATGTAGTATCATTGTAGATTGGATGAGAACATGAATATGCTGTAGAGACACCAGTATCCTGGGCCCAAGAGGGCTGATTTTGAGCAGTGCTCCTCAGACTATCGAAGATGAAAATCGAGTTTTCATTTTCAACCTCTTGCAGGCTAAAATGAAATCAGACACTTGGATGACATTATGATATCAAACCAGCTTAAAAGTTTTTAAGTCCTTACTCTCAATTTCTATCATTGATCTTATTGCAGCCTGTTAACAGTTTGCTGAGTGGCACCAACCCGTGAACCACACTGAGAACACTGATTTAGGTTTCTGGCTCTGCTATTTGTTTTTGGGACAGTGATTGACCCTTCTTTTCCCCATTTATAAAATGAAGTGGGAACACATGAAATGATTGCTGAAATCTAATGATTCTGTTTTTATTTTGATACTATTTTCTTTTCGCTGGTTAAGAGACATACGTTATAGGTGCAGCTTATTATCTAAATGGTCTTTGTGAGGTACAACTTATATAATTGAGTGAAGAGCATGTTTTAGCTGAGAGTTTATAGGCTATATTTCTGCAGCATTTTCACTTAATTGCAACACTTTTCAGAGTAGTGAGCTCTTTTTTTTCCACCAAGCTACTTTGAGGAAAAATATTACCTCCTGGATAGGTCCGGACTCTCCAGTGAAACCCCTTACCACTGTGCCCTAGGTAGGATAATGATGATGGTTAGCAGGTCGGCCTTGAGTGATAAATCTTCAATTTGCCTTATTAACAGAGATATGAGTGTTGGGTTACAAATAGGTCAGTTCTGAAGATGGCAAAGTACCTGCAAGCTGAATACATTGGTTTCCTCTTCTCTCCCAATACCTCTGGTGAAAAAGGACATACCAAAAATATAGCAACAAATATGTGACTATGACAATTGACAAATATAGTCTCGCATGGGACTTTAACTGTGGAAAGATTATAAAGCCAGACTGCTCTTTAACCCTTTCTGAATTATAATGAATGGTAATAAAACTAGGAATGGAAGAAAACATTTATCTAGAGTTAAAAGCCACAATAACCATGGATAAATACTGTGCTTGTCACTTCTTGCCTAGGGCTTATATTTAGAATGTGTTTTACTTCCAGGACCCAACCCAAGTTTTCATAGATTTTAAAAAGTTCTTCTCAAAAGAGAGTTAGATATTAACAGGTAGGTCAGGTGTTGTTCATGAATAAGTTATTTGGAAACTTTTATGTTCTCTCTCAGAATCCAAGAGAATCAAAACTTTCTCTGAGAAAACAGATACTGCACATAGTTTAACCATGTTTACACTTTTGAATGCTAACTTCCAGACTTTGTCTATAATCCTGAATCCTGTGCCCATGTTAAAAAAAATCACAAAAAATTTATTTGCCAGGTCATACTTTTAAGAATTCTTTATTTTGTGTGCCTCTGCGAAGAGAAAATGTTTTTTTTTATTACTACTTCTGAATTCATAAATATTCTTGCCCATATATTATTATTTTGTGGCAAATCAGGGTACATTATTTTCATAGCAGATATCATTGATTGCTGTCATGCTGTAATGCCATTTGCCACATATGTGGCTGTAATGTATCTTTGGTAAGGTGGGAAGGAGAGAATATGTACTAATCAGGTGAATGGGTCACACACACACTTACAAACTTGCTTAACTGCATTTTGCTCCCTCAATCTGTAAATTTTATCGCCATTGTTAAGCTACCTGTTTCATTTCTCACCTACAACATGGGGGAAATTCAGCCATTTCGTCTATGTTTGCAGTTATTCTAAGGTGAACTTAGTGATCTAGGGATTGATTTAGAAAATGTATTTGATTGTTTTGGTTGTATGATGTGCCACTATCTGGGAAAGGTGGAGAGGCTATGCAACTTTTGAATGTATTTGCTATCTCTTAAGAGGTGTATTGGGTTGGATAGATTGAAACAGTACTTGAATGTCCTCACAAAAATTCCAACTAAACCCACACATGATTTTTCCCCTGCTGCATATCCTAATTGTTACATATTAAAGAACTAACATAATTTCTGGACTGTCTTCCAGAGAGATGCAAATAAACACCCAGACTATGTTTAACAAACCTTAAAGTTATACTGTCAGTCATTGTGATGTTTGCCTAGAGGCAAATTAAAGTAGGTGTCTTCGGTGCAATTCTGAAGAAGACATTCATTCAGCATCGAGATCTGCTCTTGATGTGTTAAACATTTGTGGCTCACAGTTATGCTATCTTCAAATTCATTCTATTGAGACTGACCTTAAGATAATGTAAAAAAGCAATTAGTTGTAAACAGTAGGAGTGCCATCAGTGTGAAAGAAACAAATTACACGGTGGGGTGATATTTTTAGTGATTTTTACGGAGATTATTAAAAATGAAATCTGTACTAAAAGCTATGACTGTAATTTTAAAAACTGACACAGAGCAATTCATTTATTTCAAACTGCTACAACTCCCTAAATGACAAACCAAGCCCCTTTCTATGTCTGGCTGAAAGGTGGTCTGGCTCATTAAACCACATCACAACTCCCCTGAATAATCAAGCCAAACAGTTTTTACACATGATTTGTTAAGTTCTACTCCTTTGCCTTGTCATTCAATATTTCAGCAAATATTTATAGCACACATGTCATGAGCCAGGACTGGGCTTGACGTTGAAACTGTTTTTTGTAATCCTAAGCTAAACCCTGAACTGTGTTAAAAAATACAGGTTTATATGCTCATACAGACACACAAACACACATTTATAGTTTAATAATTTTTTTCATTAAACTAATTTTTTAGTTTTTGTTGACTACTTTCAGTTAGAAATACCAAAATATCATTCTGTTCCTTTGAAATTGTTAAGTAGTAAAACAATAATTAAAATAGGCAGATTTTTTAAATTTGAAAATCACATTTGCTGTCTGCATCACAGTCATGTACCTATATCCAGGTTTCTTTTGCCAAGGAAGAAATGACCTTAATCTTGTGAATGAGATTACTATTTCAATCTCATATTCATGAAAATTAGATGCATGCTGATCTCCTTACAGGTGGGTCTCCAGGTTGAAGTCCTGACTTGATGCAGAAGCTATGCAATACATTTTGTAGGCTCAATGTACATTCCAGTCCAGTTCAGTGATAAACTTAAGAGTCATACAAATGATAACAATGACCAACAGTTACTGCACACTTGCTCACTGCCGGGAACTGTTCTTTTTTTTTTTTTTTTTTTTTGAGACGGAGTCTCGCTCTGTCGCCCGGGCTGGAGTGCAGTGGCCGGATCTCAGCTCACTGCAAGCTCCGCCTCCGGGGTTTACGCCATTCTCCTGCCTCAGCCTCCCAAGTAACTGGGATTACAGGCGCCCGCCATCTCGCCCGGCTAGTTTTTTGTATTTTTTAGTAGAGACGGGGTTTCACCGTGTTCGCCAGGATGGTCTCGATCTCCTGACCTCGTGATCCACCCGTCTCGGCCTCCCAAAGTGCTGGGATTACAGGCTTGAGCCACCGCACCCGGCCTGCCGGGAACTGTTCTAAAGTGATTTACCATCTGCTCAGTTTACTCGATTATCACATCTGCCTAAGAAGGTTGATACTATCATTATTGTCAGTTTTCAGATATGGAAACTGAGGCACAGAAAAGTTAAATAACTTCTCCCAAGGTCACCTGACTAGCGACTGAGGTGTACGTAGACGACCTTGGCAGTCAGTTTCAGAGTCCCCATTTCTTACCACTGCATTCTGTGGCTGAACATTAAGAGTGATCTGTCTTATCAATCTACTCGTGATAATTTGGTTAAAATATACATAGTCAAAAATCTTAGTCAAGGCAGTTACACTATGCTTATAATTTGATTAAAATATGCATATTATATAATAAATGCAATGTGATTAAATTATGTAGAGTCAAACAACCTTAATATGGAAAGCTGTTTTCAGGGCCAGGCCATTTAGTCAGATACTTAAATGTTTCTATATCTTTCTCCCTCTTCCCTCTAACAGATGATTGAGTTAGGCTTGAGCAGTGCACTTGCTTCTGTGGCTGAAATGGTACACATTTCTGCCCTGTTAGCACAGTCTATTTTACAGTCAATGCAAATGATTATCCCCAAAGCTTATCTGCATAAATCAATATCATGAAGTTATGCTGTTGGAATATTTTTGTTGCATAAATATTCTAACTTGACTAATAATAGTAGAATTCACACTATTAATGAAAATAAAATTCGTGAATAAATATTAATACCCTTAAGAGACATTATGGAACTCAGAGGAGAGCAGTCCTAATTTACTCAATTTTCAAAGTCATTGGAAATTAGGAAAATTATGTAAATAAAATGTTTCCGTTTAATGTGCATCAGAATCACAGATCTCTTTTGACTTTTTATTAAGCACTTAATCTGTCTGTGCCTCAATTTCCTCATCTGTAAAATGTTTGTAACAGTGTATGACATACCATAAGCACTATAAAACTGATAATTTAGGGAAAAAAAAAATCTCTTAAGTGTCAAGAAAAATTACAACCTATTCTTTGTACTTAATTGTTGCAGAACAGACATTTGATAATGGTCTTTAAATTACCCTGTACTTTTAGGGGGCTTATATGTCATAGGCACAGACTTCTAACTCTCTAATGTCATTATGATACACTATTTTTTATACGTATTTTCTTTCTAAATCATAAAATGAGTTTACAGCAGCAGACCCCAGCTTTTCTGAGAAGTATCCACACCATTATATTGTGTAATCACTGTACCAAATAATTTTTTTTTGTCAGAATATATACAATACAGAGTTGAAGAATCTATATCAAAATGATCAGTTGTGATGAGTCTGAGCTAGAAGGCTTTTTCACAAAGCCTGTTTTGTTTTCTGGTGAATTTATATTAGACCATGACTGCCCACTTAAAATTCCTTTCTTTTAAGGATGCCATGTTGCGTAATTAGTCTGCTGTTGCAGTCGGGATACTTGCACCCTTTATTTTAATCTTAGTATAGAATGCAATAGACTATCAGTTGGAAGGAACCTCTGAGACCATCTAGTTCAACTTGCTCATAATATAGATGAGAAAACAGCCTCTGTCAGTTTCAATGTCACACAGCAAGTTAGTTTTCCATTAGAATCTCAGAAATAAGTTTCATTTTATAAAATGTCAGTTATTTTCTGTATAACAAGTAGAAATAGATAACAAAATAGCTAAAAACAATAACAATTTATTTTTTCTAATGATTCTTTTCACTGACATAGCAGGCCTCTGCTCCACATGGTACCAATTGGGGTTACTCAAGTCATTGAAGAGTTTGGCTGGGACACCTCAGTTGGGGCACCTCAGTACTTCTCTACCTGGACTCTTTTTTCATATATTTTCTCATCCTCCAGAGTCTCTCCATGTGGCTTCCCTCTCTAGGAGGATATTCTGGGCCTGAAATGACATATGTTTCAGCCCTAACTCAACAGTCTTCCTTGCAGTAAGTACAATTTATTGTCCCCAAAGCTTGTCTGAGTAAATCGACATCAGGAAATTATCTTGTTGGGATTATTTCCTTACAGTATAGTGGATGGGTTCCAAAAGGCTGAGTAGCTGGGTTCTCAACTACTTAGTTATTCTCTTGGGAGCATCCCAAGATAATAAGCTCCAATGTGTGGAAGTGCTTATCCAACCACTGCTTGTATCATACTTGTGACTGTCTTTTGGTTGCAGCAAATCTATGGCTAAACCCAGAACTAATGTGAGGGTACACTGGACTGGGGTGTGAATTATGGATGATGTGGTTCATTTGAAGCATCACTGTGCCTGCCTACCAAAATGGCAGCGAACTTATGTGGTCAAGCTCAAGGAGCAAGTTGCAGTGTGTAACACATAATGTAATGTTACTTCAATTACTTGATTATTTTTTTCATTACTTCAATATACTGTGCACTGTTGTGGGTCTGTTATTGGATTGTGGTCAAGTTGAAACTTTCCAGAATTTGATGAGCCCTGGGAATGTTCACATTGGTTTTGGCTGCCACCGTTTCTTTCTTTAGATAGTGAGATTGTACTAGAGCCAGGCAGCTCCCAACATTTCAACATTCAAATTTTTGACCATAAGACTAGAAAATATACAACATATTTAATAAAAAGTGAAGGCATGGGAATACTATTTTGGATACGTTTCACTAATAAAACGAGCAAGACTTCAGTATTAGCCTTTTATTGGAATTGAAATTATTCTCACTTGAACCCACACTAAACTGCCTGCAGCCTGTAACTTAGAAGGAGAAATCAAAGTGCCGCCACTGAACTGCTGGCCTTCTAACAAATATCACCTATTAGCATTCACAATAAAGGCAAGCCTGAATCAGCCATGAAACTATACCCTATATAAGGTTTCTTTTAGCTTCTCCCAAGTCTTGACACACACCTGTGTCACTGACAGCTAGTATGCAAATTGCCGAAAAGCTCCATTAGGCTAGTCTAGGCAAGGGAAGCCCATCTGTTAGTTCTGTGACACTTTCCCTCCTAGATCCTCATGTGGGAATATGTCCTTGAGACACGCAGATGGATGCATTTGCGCCAGTGTCTGGTACCACCAACCTTGGGGGAAGTTGTCACTTCTACTTGTTTTATTGCCTTTAATATTTGATGTCCTCTTCCTTCAGATGCCAAAGAATAAAATTTTAAATCTAAAACTTCAAAGGGTGGTGAAGGTTTTTAAATTCTCAATAGAAAGGACGTATTACGTTTTAAGCACAAGAAAATGGGACATGATGAGCCCTCTGTTTAAAAATTATGGTATTCACTGGGTGTTTTTCAAAACTGTGTGTGTGGTCTGGTGTTGACAGGAGAGAACATACAATTTCAAATTAGCCAGTGCTTGTCAGCTGTTGCTGATAGCTGTTGGAAAGTTTTGGGAAAGACAGGGGCCCAGTGATATTTTAGCAAGCTTGCCTATTAAGGACATTTGCTGGAAATGACTTCATGATTCCTATCCCTTTCTTCTTATTTAAAAAAAAAAAAAAAAAAGCAACACAACGACATGTAAGCAATTGGAAAAGGAAATTCAACCACTTTTTTCTGGTGGTTTTATGAGTAGACTCAAGTCTCTTGCCCATCTCAGGTTGAAATCCCCAGAGAAAAGTTAGAAGTGGCAACAACAGAATCAGAAGAGCAGCTACCCCTTTGATAACTGATATCTGTTCATCATAAACAGGCTCCTTTCATTTCATTCATCTGACCTAGCAGAAAGATCTACTCATATTTCATTCTAACTGAAGGTAAGGTGGCATAAAAGTAATGGTAATCTCACCTCCTGGGTAAAGAAAACATTACAAATCAGAAGATCGTTTTTAGAAACGTACAATAACTTGTAATCTGGAATCAGAAAGATAGATATTTCTTCTTTTGACAAATCCTCATATAGCAAACAACATACAAAGACATATGACATGTTTAAGACAGGACAGAAATGATGCTTTTGATCATTTTGGCCCTAAAATGTTTCATGATTTTATCAGATTAGTGCCTGTTTTCCGTTTTTCAGGAAATGGCCCAAAAGACATACTGTTTTTATTGACAGGACTTCCAAACTAGTTATTATTTGCTAATAATGTTGTGTTAAAAGTCTGAGCAGAGTGTCTTGCCAGAGAGAGAGAGAGAGAAAAAAAAAAAAAAACTTTTATGCCCAACGGTGTTTGGATGAGCAAGATAATTACACCCTTGTCCACAGCAGATGCTCTGTTCTTCGCTTTGGCAGTTTCCCTGTTCAGTGTGCAAATAATTTTCTCTACTAAAGTTGGTAGCTATTTGCTACAAATATATTTCTTTTCCAGAAAAGAATGGATCTTTTCCATCACCACTCATAAATAGCAACTGAATTGACTGGAGTTTTTATTGTTTCAAACACATACACAAAAAACTGATGTGAAGCAGAAAGAAACTCTTATGAATGCCCCATGTCTGTCAATGGATGTGAATAAAATAAGTTATTTACTAAAATAGTTGAAAAACGACATTGTAACAATGATTTGAACTTATTTAAATCAAGATTTGTGAAAAAGTCAATGTTGATAGTCAAATATTTTTAAAATTCAAATGTGCATTTAGTCAGTTTATAATAGAAAAACACTTATTTACATGTATTGCAAAAATCTTATGAGCTCTCTTAGCCCTCTATTTCTGTAACAGGCAAAATTCACTTTGTACATATATAGTGAGACCAAAAATAAGGAGCTCATATTCCTCACAGTTTTGACAGTCATGTATGACTATGCTTGAAATGAGTGTGTGTATTCTCCCTGGCCAATCCTGAGCACATACATTTCCATAAGCCACTGTGCATGCTTTTCGGGTAGCCCAGGTGCTGTGGTTGTGTCTGTAAGCAATATGCTGGCAGGTGTTTTGGCAGAGAACTGCAGAAGGGGAAGGATGGAGAAAATATTTTTATTATAGCTCCCTTTTTTGTTCTTACCACAGCCCCAGAAGCACAAAGGCAAGTGGAACCACTCCTCAAGTTGCCATGTTTTCATAGATACATAAGGCAACATATACTTATCTAAATAAAACTAATAATATAATTGGGGGTTAGGCTGATGAATTATCCCTGAGTCTCCCAAGAATAATAATTGTTGACTGGACTTTTATGGTAAAATTCACCTTCCAGCAAAAGATTAATTAAGTGCCAACGGAAAGATTTTGTTCCAAGAGCGTATATGTAAGTGCCGACAATCAGAGGTGTGGCTGACTGCGTGGTCCCTCCTCAACTCTTCAGCACGCCAGGGTTAGAAATATCTACTGAAGGACAAAATGTTTATCACCAGCAGGGACGTGAGAAAAAATGTCTCCTAGAACCTTAAGCAGGGAGGAGATAAATCTGTCTACGATAAAGGTTTCTCAGAGGAGGTGAAATTTGAATCCTGCCTTCAGGATGAATAGGCTTGGCTTCTGGGGAACCAGGAGGAAGGCATTTAATGTAGAACAACAGCAGGAATCAGGAGGCAGTAGACGGCTCATTTTCAAATGGCTTTTTCAGAGCATGCTCAAATAGTATTATTAGGTTAGATGGCACTGAAAAGAGAAGATGGCCCTGTTTGGACATAAATATTATTTCTCTTCTCACATAAGAAAAAGAGTTGCAGCAGAAAGCCAGATGCGGTGGCTCACACCTGTAATCCCAGCACTTTGGGAGCCCGAGGCAGCCTGATCACGAGGTCAGGAATTCAAGATCAGCCTGGCCAATATGGTGAAACCCTGTCTCTATTAAAAACACAAAAAATTAGCTGGATGTGGTGCTGGGCACCTGTAATCCCAGCTACTCCGGAGGCTGAGGCAAGAGAATTGCTTGAAACCAGATGCAGAAGTTGCAGTGAGTCGAGATCGTACCACTGAACTCCAGCCTGGGCAACAAGAGTGAAACTCCATCACATACATACATGCATGCATGCATGTATACATACATACATATATGCATGCATACATGCATACATACATATATGCATGCATACATACATACACACATACATAGAGTTGCAGTGGAAAAGCCAGGAGAAATGCAGTATAGTTTTGATAAGAATACCAGATAATGATGTATATGTATATACTAAGAAGAATTTAATAACTCAAATATTTGGAAACATAATCCTAGTTTTATTTAATAGTTACACTGGTGTTACAAGAGAATATTGAACATGGTAGGATAAACAATGGTGTAGTAGGATTCTAGGTACATCCAGGGTTAAGTAAGATTAGAAATAACTTTCATTCACATAAGACTTCGGAGGTAATTTTTCTCTTAGATCCTCAGTGCTGGATTTCCATTTCTGTTTCTAGGTGAAGAGAACTGAATTGTGCAAGGGCCGTCCACAGAACTTAATCACTGCTTAAAATGTTGTATCAAAGTTATAAATAACTGAGTAGATCCTGTATGAAATTGGGAACTTCCTTTTCCATAAAATAATAAATGCCTGCATCAGGGACATGTTCCTTATTCTCTTTTTGTTCCTTTTACTTAACCTTCTCCCTTACTGGCTGCTATTCTATCCTCCCTTCTCTAATTACACAGAGACACATCTACACTTCCACCCTCTTTCTCCTTTCAGAATGTGCTTAAACACACTTAGTAAAAACAATCCATTTTGGGATATCATTTTCTCCTTGTGCAGGAGTCTTTTAAGGTTTTAGGAGGAAGCATTATTGACAGGTAACTTGTGTCCATTTCTAATCACTTTTGAATCATCCCTGCAGTTTCTGTGTTTATTCTTATGCCTGATCACATTCGATAATGAAGCTTGTGCAAACTCAGAAACCAAAAAAGTCTTGAACTGCAATCAAATAAAGGGGAGCTACCTGGTTAACAAGCTTTACAAAACATTTATTGGAAAATATATCTATCCCATGAGATAGGCCACAAAGGACCATCCACTTTCTCCATTAACATGTGGATAGCTGTCTGCTTCTTACTGCATTTTCATTCTCTAAAAATAACTACCATGGTCTTTTAGTGAAAATAAGTGAGTTAGAACCAAAAACAAAGGCACAACATTCTTCTCCAAATAATTTACTCAGAAATGCTCTTTGGTGAAAAATAGTTTCTAGCATCTTCCATTTTCTTGCTATTTATCCATACTTCAAATTACTTCATTCATTAGTTCTGACAAAAGATTGTATTTGTATCATTGCTTGACAAATGTGTTACATGTTTCAGTCTTAAAATATTCCACTCTGAGCTCAGTGCTGCATACTTGGGAGATAATGTTAAATCAGCCTCGCGACACACTGCTGTCATCATGCCAAATAACTCAGGGAAAAATGATCAGGGTATAAAGAGATCAATAAGGCAAGAAAATCTGTGCTTTCAAAAGTAAGGCAAAATATGAGAAAGACTATCAGTCAAGCATCGAGGCATAAATAAAGCAAGAATATGCCATGTTTAGGGCACCGTGGTGCTACAGTGAGCCATTATCCCATGAGTAGTAAATTTCTCTTACGTTTGTCTAACTCCTTTAATATAGGTCATTCTAAAATATAGCCATAAGATTCACTGGCACATTGATCAGCCTAGCATTGCTCTTTTTTCTCCCCTAATAGAATAAAATAAGGATATGGCTGATAAATGCTGAGAAGGACAATTCTCAGACTATTTAGATGTGAGTGGCCACACTGGAGTGTTCTCCCTGTGTAAGAAAGATTTATATAACTCACATCTTTGTAAATATAAATTATGCAAATACATTTCTGCCCATCGAGATGATATTATTCAACAGGGGCCTCATAAGTGTCCAGTTCTGTTGGATTTTTAGGCAGAAAACAAGCAAACTGTAGAAACCGGCAATTTGGAAATTAAATCTTTTATTGAGTAATAGGTACTCAGGCGTGCATCAGGAAGCAATCGTTTTTCTTTTTCAGGAAAGAGCATTATTACAAATTTGCAACAATAAATGGAATAGCTTGCAGGCACAAGACAGTAAATTTTATGAACATTTGAAAATATAAATTTATTTTTGTGTGCTAATGGTCGAGACTGTGAAACTGGCCCAGAGCCCTTGAATGTCAGTCTCAGGAAGGTGATCTGTAGACAGTGAAGAGAATTTCAGGATTGCTTTTATTAACATGGGGATGAAGTGTGAAAATTAATTTTTGTTGTGGGAAGATAAACCTTTAAGGCTGCATGTGGGATAGATTAGAGTACTTGGAGCTTGGGAACAGGAAATACAATTTGGAGACAGTTACCTTAATCCATATGTGAAGTGAAGTGCTCCAAATAGACATAGTAGAATGGATGGAAAAGACAGATGTGGGAGACACAGAGAATGCAGCATAGGCAGGACTTGGGGCCTGGATGAGACTCAGTCATGACAATGAAAAATTTTTTTAAAGATGTATCCAGATGTTAAATTATCAGTATCCTATATATCTGTGGAAAATGATTGCTAAGTTCAAGTGAATATTCAAGGCATAATGTAGGATGAAATTTTCATGCCATGATACAACACTCGGAAGTACCCTTCATCATGCAGAGCCATCAGGAAAAGTGTCCAGAAAAGAACATGAAAGGGCATGGGCTAAAAGCACATTGTAGACAGAAAGAACAAGTGGAAACGCATAGGAAAAGCATGACCTCTGACTCATTCCTGCAGACTATTTAGAGTTAAACATCTGTTGCTTTCAACTTTCTTGGTGTTCTCCCTATTTACCTTAAGTCATTTAGCTCTATCACAGGAGATACTTACATCTGAAAATGGGCGATCACCTCTTGGTATGACAGAGAGGTAGAATTTTCAGATCACCTCTTGGTATGTGGGAGAGAGGTGGAGAGATGGAGGTGTGGCTGGAAAGGTGGGACAGTGCAGGTTTACTTAGAAGCTGATAAAATTTAGGCTTTAGGGTC
The DNA here is from genome assembly GCF_003255815.1 of Theropithecus gelada. NCBI lineage: Eukaryota > Metazoa > Chordata > Mammalia > Primates > Cercopithecidae > Theropithecus > Theropithecus gelada. The sequence goes on from NC_037669.1 coordinate 175,934,283, forward strand.
CCTCCTTTTTCCCAACCTCTTCTATAATCTTATATCTAATCCTGTATAACCATTTTGTATTCTACTCCTCAAAAATGGTCAATGGCCATCCAAAGTGTATAAAACTTAGATCCCACAAGATCCACATTCTTTCATTAACTAGCAATGTGTTTACATGCTTACATGGATTTGGAAAATTTGTAAAAGAAATACGTTTTAATCCCAACTGGTCCTTGTCTGTTTTCACACTAGTTTCCCTATTTGTATATTTTTTTTCTTTCAGTGGTGGCAGGTATTTTGGGATTTAGCTAAGGGTAAGTTGGGTGGGAGATGCATTTATTTTGGATTCAATGGGATCTATGTTTGTATTATTGCTAGCTGTTTTGTGGTCTGAATGGTTTCCAAGAATACTCATACTCCTCACTGTACCAGTGTCTTGGGCATTGTGGCAGGAACATGCTGGGCCAACTCAAGGTTCTATTGTGTTAGGAATGTGGCCTCTGGTGCCCAACACTGGAAAGATGTGGGAAGTAGAAGAAAAAATCTGAAGCCAGAAGCCAACTTTATGCAAAATGCATCCACAATGTTGTGCTCAAATTTACTATCCTAACCTTCCTCCCACTCTTACCTTATAACAACTTAAAAGCTGTTACCATTTATGAGTTGTGAAGCTGAAGAAAATATTTCTGAACTATCACTAGAAAAAAAAAATGCCTATCAGTCATTAGAGGACAGGCAGAATCATCTGTCTCTAGATAGTTCTCTCTAGAGAAAATAGTATGAAATTACTGTCATAGAAAGAGACAATCAAAAGGTTTGCAGCAAAAAAACGAGAGGGGATTATTTCTGAAGTGTGTCAGGGAATTAATATTATTTTCTACATTTTTTTATTTTCATGTTGTTCATCAGCTTTTTAATATTGGTGATGCGTTGAAATTTCATTTCTATTCTAAACAAATACTCATTTTTTAAGTACTTTTATATTTATAAATTTTATTCTTTTTTTTTTTAATGGGTCTCCAACATTGTATAAACTTAAGGCACAACAAGACCTGAGTTTGTCCCTGGGTTCAGGGGACACCTTAATTTTCATAATCAAGTATGTAAATTTAACCTCTGGCTCATCCATGGAATCCATGTAGAGTTAAATACCTGTTGCTTTCAACTTTTATGGTGTTCTCCCTTTTTACCTTCAGCTAGCTCTACCCAATAATATCTTAATTCTGTAATTATTATAACTTGGGAATATCCTATGGGTTTATATTAAGTGGAATATATTAGTATCCCTTAGTATGCTATACCCTAATTCCAGTTAAAAAGAATGTCCCCCTTTCTGCATGGTATAGTACTTGAGAAATATATTTAAGCAGACTTTTAAAACTGTTTCAAAACAGAGATATGTGGTTCAAAAACAAAACAACAGTGGAATATATACCAAAGTCGGGAGTATCTGAACATGTAATATTATTCCATTTAGAAAAGTTTGAGAATTTAAACTAGTTTCATTTCAGAAAAGTATTTTCAGAAGTTACACAATCCTGTGAAATAAAGTATGTAATCAGAAGTGTATAATCTGACAAGGAAAGGAATTGTCTATCATTTATCAATACTCTATTGCTTTTTAGTAAAACAAATGTAATAATTATTTTTACTCCATTTCATAATGGAACACATAACATGTGTTCTTGACTAACAGGAACTTCAATCACTGGAATTTAAGCTTGTATAATCGGCAAAATTATAATGTCAGTGATTATTTTTCTAGTTTTCCCCCTTTGTGTCTTCAATCAAAAATAATTTATATCATGAGGCAGGGCTGAGATATTGATTGGTCACTAGAACTAGTATATCAGCTACAAACATAACTTTCACTTTCTTTCCATTCATAAACAAGTGATTATTTGACCTACTAGGATGTGATAAGTAGTTCAAAGTAAATGGAACACACTAGGTCATGCCTTTCTCAGTCTTCTAATCAAGAAGAAAGTAAGTGCTGAATATACTTCTTTTTTGTTACAATCTGTGTCATTGCACAAAATCGTAAGTTGGGTCCAGGATAGAAACTGGTGGCCAAAATTAGAGGTGTGTCTATTTGTCTCTCTTTCTGAAATGGCTAACATATGACATTAACTGACTTTGTCAGAAGCCTCAGTACTAAATGAAATTAATGACCAGTGGGATCCAAATAAATAAAAGGAAATGTGCCTTTGCACATAGCATAGCCAGATTCAGGATGAATAGACAGTCAATGTTGCAGAATATTGTAATACTCCAGAAAGTGCTTCTTGGCCAATGGTGGGTGTGATAGAATCTCACTCTTCTGCATGACTAAATCAGGAGGATTTAGGCATTAAAAAAGAGCTCTGTCTCTGTGATATAGTGTATCCTTTGAGAATCTTTGCTTTCCTCTGCTGAAATAAGGACATAACTCTAGAGGGTGCCTGTTTTCATTGGGTGAAAAATATTCCTTTGCTAAAAAAAGTCTTACATATGAGTCTACTGATGGACCTTAATTCATCTGAGTAAAAGTCACCATGCTAATAGCAAAAGTCTATGTTGTTAGTCCTTTTCTCATTTTATTTTTATCTGTATTGTTACTAAAGTAGTTTTCTCCAATTAACTGTAAACCACAAGGAAAAGCAGTCAAACTGATTACATTTATTATATTTGAGAACTCCAGTTATAAACTAGACCATTCTATCATTGTATTCATTGTGATACTAAAAACTGTCACTCTGGGTAGTAAAATGTGTTTTCCATTATTATAAAGAATATAGTTTACAGTGAAATAACTGGACATTTTCACAAGAATTAGCATTGGATGCAGGTGCCATTTTTCTGTACTCTATGCTTGATCTTAGCCAAAAGGCCAAGAAGCAATCTGCTATACTCGTAATACAGGTAAGTATAGACCATATTTCAGTATTCTAAGTTTATCTATTTATCTTTTCTTTTCTTTCTATGCTGTGCTGTGTGCAGAGAACTCTGTATTAACCCCATCTGTATAAACTGTTCTACTTTCATTACCTTAGGACTTTAAGCAGTAATTGTCACTGGATATATTTTAATCTTTAAAATATTTTCTCATAATAACATTTATTATTATAATATCATTGAATTTATCTGATGAATTCTAATTATCTGTTCTATTTTACACATGTTATAGTGTAGGTTAAACTTTTATCAGTTATCTGAGAATTATAAATCATTGGTCTCCGTTATATTATCATAACTTTTCTCTAATTAGATCTCTTCTTCAAGTCAAAATTCTGGATGGAAATTCTTAATGCCAGTAGCCTTAGGAAGTTGATCTATAGATAAAAATATTTTCTCTACTTATAAAACTATCATTATGGTGATATAATACATAGTAATATGGTAATATAATGAGCTGTAATTCTAGGCTGCTTCACTGCAGTGTACACACTTTGTAAACTTAGGCAGATCAATTATCCATTATTCGCCAAAGTGTTGGGTTCCATATGATGTTGGCTATAGTAGAAGGGGAGAGCAATATATATGTAAGTTTGTGTATAGATTAATATATAAATCTTGCTTATTAAAATTTTGAATTTCACAAGCTATTATTAAGACCCATTTCCAGAATTTACAGAATACTTACATCACTACCAACATGATTTTAAGAAGGCAGTTTGTATCATTACTATTGTAGTTCCTGCTGTAATTTTTGCTTTGACGATAGATGCTGTCTCAGTTTAGCTTCTTACATTTGGTGTCTCTGTTTTCATTCTGCTTAAGATGTAGTCAATTTTATGGCATTATTGGTCTGCCCTCTGAGAGCTTAAAGTAGACCCTGAGCATTTGTAAAGCAAGAAATGATGTTAGTAAAGATATGTTAATTGTGGCGAGTTCTCTGTTGGCTGGTAAATAAGGACGTTCTCTTTGAGTTCCACCTTTCTTCGAGAAATTTTCATGTTTCCTGTACTATTCCTCTGTTATATCGTGGAAACTTATTAACTCAGCCTGTGCATTCTGCCCACATATTCTCTCATGGTGCCTTCTGGTCCTAGTAGCTGAGCCAGTGTCATCAATAAATCTTCTTTTCCCCCAAGATATTCCTAGTTGCTTCTTTACTATTCGTTCTTGTAATTCCATTCATCTGTGTATATCATTTAGGATGTTGGGCAGTTGCATAGCATTTCACCTAAGGTCACATACTGATGGGATTTGGTGGGATCCTAGAGCTGGCTAGGACCACTTGTAAGAGCTGATTGTTATCCCGGAAATGACGTGACTTGGTTGTTAGACTGCTTAAAGGTAAAAATCAGCCGTGTACTTACGTAAAAAAAAAAAAAAAAAAAAAAAAACAGCATTGCTATAAATCAGGGCTTTTTCCCTGTTTTTTTTTTTCTCTCAGAGTTTCAGAATAGTTGCACACCACTAATTGTGAATAGTTTTCTGTTTTGATTCCCCACTCCATGCAATTTGCTTTTTAGTGCATAGAGCAAGCACTGAGGCTTCTTTAGGGGAAGCAAATAAATTATCACTCCTGGAACACTTTTTATTTTAGTGATTGTACTTTAGAAAAGGCTGTTATCTGCCGGGCACGGTGGCTCACGCCTGTAATCCCAGCACTTTGGGAGGCCGAGGCGGGTAGATCATGAGGTCAGGAGATCGAGACCATCCTGGTTAACATGGTGAAACCCTGTCTCTACTAAAAATACAAAATGAAAAAAAAAAAAAAGAAAAAATTAGCCGGACGTGGTGGTGGGCACCTCTAGTCCCAGCTACTCGGGAGGCTGAGGCAGGAGAATGGCGTGAACCCAGGAGGCGGAGCTTGCAGTGAGCCAAGATCCCGCCACTGCACTACAGCCTGGGCGAGAGAGCGAGACTCCATCTCAAAAGTAAAAAGAAAAAAAAAAAAAAAAAAAAGAAAGAAAAAGAAAAGGCTGTTATCACTATTTGCCAAGTTTTACATAGTATTCTTCAACCAAAGCAAAAACAAAACAAAAGCATCCTCTGAATATTGGAGATGTGTAGAAAGTACTGTGGAATGTATAAATGTATTACTATCCCATTCTTATGCTATGGACTATTTGCTTCAGCTACCCTAGAGCATCTATCTTATGACTTGTTAGAAATTAAGTAGATAATTAAACTGAAAAAAACAATTTAAGCCATTGTTTACCCACAAAATATTCTTGCAGGGGAACAATTTTTTTAAATCTAATTATTTTTAGTGTTAGGAGCCATGAAATTAGTATACTTTATTTCCTGTGTATAAAACTCCTTTTAATTAAGTGCATGGATATTTAGTAGTTGGTGTGTTATTTAACCTATAAGTTTTTTCCACTGACTGTAAGATATGTCTTATTTTAATTACTACTTTTACAATTTTTAGATATTTCTCAGAATCTATGTATTCTAAGAATGACTTCCCTTATCAAAGTTTTTATTTATCTTAAAAAAATTCTTCTAAGAGTCTTGTCATCAGCTTATCTGAGAGCTTTCTAGCTACTATCAGTAGCTACTCTTAGTAGCTAGAATAATTCTAACTAAACCTAATGTCCCATTAAAGAAGGACATTCTTTAACTTACAATCTAGATAATTTCATTTTGACAAGCATCAATGGATTTTTTACTTTGTATCATGAGATTTTAAACCAGGCAAGCCAGAGTTGGCTAGATCAGTCAACAAACCAATATACCTGTTCACCAAAAGAACATTACTGTTTATGAAAACAATGGATATTATAAAACTGCTTTAGGATTTATGTGATAATAGCTAGCACCTACAGAATGCTGTGTGCCAGGTTTTATTCTCAGTGCTTTACAAACAGTCACTCATTTGAAATGTTTAACAGTGTTCCGCGGTAGTTATTATTTCGATTTTTTCAGATGAGGAGACTGAGACAAAAGAGGTGGCAATAGAGGTAAAGCAATATTTGAGCCTGGGTTGTGTGTCTTCAGGATCTATGTTCTTAGTCACTATACAATGACAATAATGTTCCTTTCTTCTTCCAAGCCTATAAAGAGTATACCAGTCAAGGGCAAATGCCCTTTAACTGCCAATCTCTGAAGCTCAAGTACTTCTTTAAAAAAGGACAATAGCAATTTGGAGAAGAAAAAGCAGGACTATCTTATCATTGGGGATAGTTCCTTCTCTTATGTAGAATATCACCAGGCAAAAAAAAAAAAAAAAAAAGAATCTCCAGTAATAATCACACAAAAAAGAAAAGATGCATCTGGAATTGGACGTGCCTATATTCTTTTGAGAAAATCTCTAAGGTTTGAGGTGGATTGACTTAAAATATACTGAAAATGGGGGTCCTCATAGAGGTTTATAATTATGAGCAATAGAAGTTTGTTTAAATATTTTATGTTTCTTATTATAAAAATTATAAATTTGATAATAGTATAAATTGCCTAATATTCATTTTATCATGAGGTTTTTTTCTTAAACTTGAACATTAATTTATTCTCATAGTTACCACCTCACAGCCCCAAACATAATAAATTTTGAAAATGTATTTATAGAAAATTATCTGTGCAAGTGCTCATTTCAATTTTTATAATGAAGCAATTACTTTACATGTATTAATTTCTGTCACATTTTTGATCTGTGCTCCAACATTGTCTTCTTGAGGAAATTATTATGTTTTATAGTTCACATTTCCTAGATTTAGGACTTTAAAGGCCTAGGTTCTGTTCACATTCAATTTTGCTACATCAATAAAATATGAATGAATTGGCTCATCAAACAACAAAACTATTTTATGCCATGGAATATAGGTTATTGTTTATGAAATTGCTGAATCACCCTGGTAATTCACTGTAAGAAAACCTTCTCCTTTTTTTGCTTTGGTCCTGTTTAGACAGAAATAAAATTGGTTGCATGTATGTTACATGGAGGATGGCGGGGTTGCGGGGTTGGTTTTTCTTTGGGGATGGCAGGTAAAGTAGACTATATGGTATTGAAAATGCTGACGGCCCCAGGAAGGAAGCTTGTCTGCCAAAGAGAGACACATTTACTCTGTACCTACAGCTAATCTTAATTTCTATCTTTTCTTGATATTTAGCAATTTTCCAGTTTAGATGAAAGTTTGGTTATTTATTGAAAAGATAAAATACACCTTTTCCCCTCAAATTATATTTTTACTTCCTACAAATCTTTTAATAATGTGCATGTTTGGTCAGGGCAGGTATGTGTTGAAAGATAGGTTTCATATGCCAAAATATAAACCTACTTCTTGAGCGTGGGAGGAAACTTGAATACGGTTTCCACTAAAAGGAGATTAATTACATTTTAAGAAATTCCTGTAAATAGTAGCATAGCATAGAAACTGTGACCATTATTTCATCAGCACATAGTATGGGCGATTATACCTTGTATATAAGAATGATACACATTAGCATTGTCCAGTAGAACTTTCTGTGATGATGACCATGTTCTGTGTCTACCTGTCAGGTACAGCAGTCAGTACCCACATATGTTTTTCAGCATTCGAAATGTAACTAGCGCAACTGAAGAAATACATTTTTAAATTTAAGTTAATTTTAATTAATTACATGTGAATTTACATAGCTGCATGCTGCTAATGACTGTTAGATTGGACTGTACATATCTGGATTTAAACCTGGAGTTCACCGAAGTGAAGACTGCCTAGCTTCAGGTCCTGGGTGTGATGCTGAGCAGCTGAACAACCTGGAGAAGTCATTTAACCTCCCTAATTCTCCATGTTCTCTTCTTCAACGTAGAGATAACAATAGTTCTTACCTCCAAGAGTTCTGAGACCAGAAAATAAATCAATGAGCATAAAGCTCTTAGAATTGTGCCTGAAATATAATGTATGCTCAATAAACTTTAGCCATTGCTATTCTTATTTTATAATCTTTGGTGGATATTGATGAAGTAGAAACTGAAAAAGTATGGAAATGAAATAGCTCTAAAGTAATAAAAGGAATATGTCCTGAATGGGTATAATTTTAGGTGATCCTTGAGGAATATGTGGGATTTGGATAAACAGAAAGTAATTACAGGGTGACCATACATCCTGATTTGCTTCAGACAGCCTCAATTATTCCTTGTGTCCTGGTTTAATTACTAATGTCCCCCTCTTTTGCTCTCACATTTTCCCGGTTCGTAAGAAAAATGTTAAGTCACCATAGAATCAGATACAGGAGTACAACCCAGGCATTTCAGATGCGGAGAAGATAACATATTAAGGTATAGATGCAGATGTGACTATGGTGTGGTTTGAATGGTGAATACTGGGAAGTAGAAGGAAACAGGGATACGTGTAGGCTGGACACATTATGGAGCTGGGATGAGAACTGGTATAAGGACTGTATATGCTATTTGTGCTATTATTGAATTGCTCCTGTGTCAACATAGATTCACTTTCAGAAAAGCAAAGTTCTCATTTAATTGGACAACAATATTTGGTGTATCAAAAAAAAAAAACTGATACTATGTTCTGTTATGTGTTCTGATTGTATTTCCATTACTGACAGTAATTTTTGTTTTATGTAATGGGGAACAAAGTGTGTTATTTCTATCATCCCTTTGCTACCAGTAGCCAAATCAGTAATATGATTGGTTAATATGGACACTGGTCAATTAAAAGAGAAAATGCCTCATTTTTGTCTGAAGCCATGACTTTCATAACTGGAGGAAACTTTGGAAGAGTTCTTTTAGTTGCAATAAAGTGTTATCACTGCATATTTTATGTTGGTGCTCTTTAAGCTACATCCACTGGTCTCCTTTCTATTTAGGAGGGTATCCATTTAAAAAAAGCTGGGGGAGGCTGAGCGCGGTGTCTCACACCTGTAATCCCAGCACTTTGGGAGGCTGAGGTGGGCAGATTACAAGGTTAGGTGACCGAGACCATCCTGGCTAACACAGTGAAACCCTGTCTCTACTAAAAATACCAAAAATAAATTTTAAAAAGTAGCCAGACATGGTGGCACCCGCCTGCAGTCCCAGTTAGTTGGGAGGCTGAGGCAAGAGAATTGCTTGAACGCAGGAGGCGGAGGTTGCAGTGAGGCTAGATTGCACCACTGCACTCCAGCCTGGGCAACAGAGTGAGATTCCATCTCAAAAAAAGCTAGGGGAATTTTAGTTGTTGGCAATATTACTAATTGTAATTTTAGGGAAATAGAGTATTAGACTGTGAAACATAATATTATGTAAAACACAAAATTAGGAAAAACCCCATCTCTACTAAAAATACAAAAATATTAGCTGGATGTGGTGGGGTGCACCTGTAATCCCAGCTTCTATGGAGGCTGAGAGAGGGGAATTGCTTGAACCAGGGTGATGGAGGTTGCAGTGAGCCAAGATCATGCCAGTGCACTCCAGCCTTGGTGACAGAGCAAGATTCTGTCTCAGGAAAAAAAAAATATAGAGAGATTATGGGGGGAAAACTAAACTAAAAAATTAGGCAAATATGTCTTTCTTATTAAGTGTAAGAATGTTACGCTAAGCATAATTATACATTTCCGAAGACCTCTTTATCTCTGATTGCGTTTGACATTGACATGGCTGGCTAGCCCAGAAATCTCCATAAAGAGTTTCTGGTGACCTGTTCTGGGTTTTCACTCATTGCCCACTGATTCTAGTTCATCATGAAAGCAGGCATTCGGGTTGATCTCTAGGTATTCCTTGGACAAACAAAGCAGATATTCCATTATGGTCACTTTCAGTATTTTTGGGGAATGCTCTGATTCTAACAATTATTTTTCATAGTGTAGCTAATACTGTAATCTCCAGCTGGGGAACACATCATGTCTCATTATCCCATAAGGAACCAACCATTATCAATATTGGAGTCCTGAGCATTTTGGGTTATTTTCAAGATATACACTTGACTTTTTAAACTAATGCCATAAGCATTGCAATGTCTGAATATATGTTAATTTTGTTTGTTTGTATTTAAAGAGATAAAAATTTAGTCAAATTAAAAGAAGAATTGGGCAAAGACCAGATGTCATTGGCATTTGAAAAACTGAGAATCTTTATAAAACTCCATTGATGTCATTTATAGCAACCACTCTTTGCTAGCTTATAAATTTATTAATCAAATTTGTTTATAGGTGCTTGAACTGAACAATAACTAGTTAATTTGTGTTTCCAAGTACCATGAATTTTAAAATGTCATTTAATATCTAAGCCTCTGAATGGAATTCAATGACTTTAAATTAAACCTATTTGTAAATAGCACAGAGCAATGTGTGATTATGCAATCTGCGGAGGTTTTCAAAAACTAACATTTAGAGCAAAAGTGAATCCCATTCTAACAGAATTTTAATAAAAACTCAGTAGTGATTTGTAAATACTTTGAAACAAATTAGCCATTCCATCCACAATGATTGTTTCATCACAGCTTAGTTCTTGATGAAAATGGCAAACCACCGTTCTAATGACATAATTTCATTTCAAGAATCGTGGCTTTCATGTTTAAAACATCACTGGCTCTTATAGCACCCCCTTCAAGGTGAATTACTCCAACTAGAACTGAGAAGGCAATGCTCCTATTGTGGATCTGCCTCGTGGTGATGATAATGACAATGGCAATGATGAGAAAACAAGATAAAATTACTGAATATTGGCTCTGTGCCAGGCCCTGTGCTAAACATTTGACACATGATTTATACATTTTAGCTTCACAACACTCCAATGAAGTGAAATAATCATAATTCCTCTTTCACTCATGACAAGAGGTTTAAGTACCTAGTTAGTGGTGGAGCTGGATTCATAGTGGGCAATCTGGAGCTCTTAAGCACCATGTTACCACTGTTGACAGCAGCTATTACCTAGGCCAGTTGATAGAGAATATTCAAATGATTGCCTTTTATGAGGAGTTTTGTCTTTTATTGCTTATTTCCACATCTGAGCTTTGGGTAGGAAAAGAGAAGTAGGACAGATTTTCACCAAACTGTTATAAAAGACCTAATTGAAACAATTGTGTACTATGCTTGTATTCTAGATAATGGAGAGGCAATTGCCTAGCATAAAATTGCAAAGCCATAATGTATGTGGTTCATGAAACCATGGCTATAATTGCATGGCTTGCCTAGATATTAATTTAGCTGTATTTGTTATTACTTGCACAGAGAGTATTCATATTCACCCTCATTTAAGGCTATTATAGACACATTAGTGACTACCACAGTTCTTACCATGTCCACTCTCTAATGTTGTGTTCACACTAGAGGAGAGGTCTGAAGAATCAAGGTTATGTGGAAATTACACTGTCAAGGAGATGAATCCAATAGCCTGTAGCAGTGTTATCCAGCGAGCAATGGATTACATGTGTACGTGCAAGCTAAATAATGTATGATTTAAGACAATAATGTAGTTTGTATTCATTTTTGGATAGTAAAAGGGTTGGCATGTCAGTCCCTTGGGAGATTTTATCCAGGTCTTTACCCTTGAGTGGATAAAAAGAGTACAAATTCTATTGCATAGGAGATGAATAAAAACAAATTGGGGAGACCATCAGCAGAACAGACTGCTGTGTGATGGAGTCCAAGGCTACTCCAAAACCACCAGACCAACTGCCTCAGGATCCTGCCAGCAACCAGATGCCGGCAATAGAACTGACTGCAGTTTGGCATCAGGGCTCTGTGATTCCCAGCCAAGGGGGATTGCATGCAAAAAATATTTAAAATTCTCTTTGTAAAGAGTTATGTTTTCAATCAGAAGGAGAAGTATGTTTCAGACTTAGTCTGCTGAAAATGAAATGTGGCATACTGACATCTTGGTTGCAGATGGTGGAAGTAAGTATATTGGAGGGGGTGAATGCCATGCGAAGCTGAACTTTGGTTTGGTGGTAACGTTTTGTTTATGGTTTTTAGGCCATTGAGTTAGTATCATTCTGTGAGGGGTACTGTATTAGCCTTTCAAGAAGAGGGTCTGGGTCTACTTAAAATAGTGATTCTCAACTGGAAGAGATTTCCCAATCCTACAGGGGGACATATGGCAGTATCTGGAGACATACTTGATTGTCACAAGTTTGGGAGAGGGTAGTGCAACTAGCATCTAGTAGGGAGAGGACAGGAATGCTATAAAATATGTTACCATGTACAGGACAGCTCCCTAAAAGAGAGAATTTTAACCTTGTCCAAAATGTGAGTGTTGCCAAAGTATGGAACTAAGGTTTAAAATTATCTGGCTCATATATATTACCTACAACCCCGCCTGCAGACAAGTGTTCATCAAATATAGTTTGATATTGTATAAAAGAAGATTGTTAAATAATTTGTTTTACTCTATTGATGTGTGAGCAGCACTTATTGAAAGTCCCAAATCCTTTCTGTTAAAATATATATATATATATATATATAGAAGAAAACACAACTAACCTTTCTCCAAACCTATATACCCAAACCACACATTTTACAAATGTAGTAGGACCCAGTTGATTCACTTTTCAAACTTGAAAAATGAGGCATGTTAACAAAGCACACTAAATGAACCAGCTGTTTAGGATGATCTACAAGCCAGTTCATTTTCCTGTTATTAAATAACAAACCATGAATCTTGACAAATGAACCCACTTGTTTGACATTATTTGAAAAACTCATAACATGCTTGGTTCTGATGGTCACTTCCCCTTTGAAATTAAATTTTAAGATGGACTTCATTTAAATTCTGATAGAGAAAAAGAGCCTATTAACCTTCATCTTGACTGTCTGCTGTTTATCATCATCATTCCTTCCCTCCTGCTGATACTTAGACACTCCAGAGCTTTTGCCAGAGCGTCATCCTCCAGTGTTTACTTGAAGGAAGTGTTTATGTTTATTGGTGTCCATATAATTAAGAGCTGAAGTTCTGCAGTGTTGTGGGAGACTGCATGGCTTCTGGAGTCAGAGTCCCTGGCCTCAAGTTGGGCTCCAGCTGTGTGACCTTGAGAAGGTCATTTACACTTTTTGCGCCTCAGTTTCCTCATTCATAAAATGAGAAAAATATTATTTGCCTCATTGTGCTGTTGTGAAGATAGCGTATAAAATGCTTAGCAAGCAGAAACAGATGCTACCTGTAATTATTAGGATTACTATTTTAGGACTAGCATGTTTTACAATGGATGCTAATTCATCTTATTTCTTTTTCTAAAGAGGACATTGGCACTGATCCTCTGAGATAGCCTCCCTAATGTGTGGCTGAGGGGCTTTAGACCCTATTCCATAATCCCTATCAGAACCTTCCAGCAAAGCTACAATGAATAAACATCTAAGAAAAATCTGCATACTAACCAAGCATATGCAGCTGCAAGAGAAATCCTGTATCTCTCTTCTTCAATCAGAGTGTCATCCAAAATCCCCTTCTGAATGTGCCATTTCCACCGCTTCCAAGCTGACACTGCAAATTCATAGCAACCCCTTGCCCTGTTACAGCGCAGTGTTACAGTGTTCAGCAACCCCAGACCGTAAACACTCTCTACTCCTAAATAGGATTTATAAAGTGTGACTTTGAGCAATATAGCAAAGTCAATTTTATCTGCCGGAAAATATTTTTCTTTACTAACACTTTAAAATCCCTTCCTCAGTGCTCCAAAATGATTTAAAAGCTAATCAATGATAAAATCCCAAATCCCTCTAAAGACAAAGAATTGAGAAATGAAGCAGAGCCACTTTAATCAGTAAAGTGGCTGCTGTGACCCATTAACCCCTAGAGATCATTGACACTTCTTTTATTTATTTATTTGTTTTTTAAGGTACTGTTCTTTGGTCATATGTCTTTGGCAGCAAGAACATACAAAATCGCTTTTGCTTTTCACAAGTTAATTCATTTAGGTCTGTGCATTTGTCAGGCATTCCTGGAACTTTCTGCCAACATTTTGTTGATTAAAGGATGTGTATTTGCAAAATGGGTGGAGAGGAAGGAATTTATAATTCTTAAAAGCAAAGAATGATTTATAATGCTGACTGCTACCTGAATCAATCAGTGCGTCATCAACAGATAAATGAAATACTAAAGATAAGGAAGAGTTCCCACACTGGGTGTTAAAATCTGCGGATTGATTGGTTCAATAACACTGAGAACATCGACCACTTTCAGCAGAATTTCTAGAATTTACAAACAAGGATATGACAAAGAAAACTGCCTTTCTGTATTTTGTTCAGAAAGCTTCTGAAATACATTCTTTCTTCACAAGTCTGGTGCTTCCACTCCTAAGTATAAATTACGTATCTCACTTCAGTGCACACAAGTTCCCGATCCTCATCCCAACTTCAATTGGCTTTTGACTATTTTGTTAATTTTTTTCCCAGTGAATTTGCTGGGTCTTTTGGAGGACACATTTATTGTTTTAGGCATCATGCAATTTACTAAATGGTGTTCTGGTTATGGAAATGCTCACAAAGAGCCCTGGGAGGGAAAAGAATTAAGTAAACACATATTGATCATCCTGTAGCTGGTGCTTTCTTATTTGATTAGTCAAGGACTCAGTCTGAACTGGTCCTTCTAATCCGTGATACATAAAGCTGGAGACATTTTTCTGGCTCCCTGGTGGTTTTAAAGGCTATGCAATGGGAAAAACTACTTTAAACAAAGTCTCATTTTTGAAAAAGCCTGAGCACAGAATGGAATTCAAAGAATTTGGAGAGAGGGGATGTGAAAGTGGTAGCAACCAGCATTAAAAAGGCCCTGGGAATTTTAAGAAAATAAGGCATATAAGTGAAGTAAAGAGAAATTCCATCTGACCCATTATGAGATACACCAGGAAGCCACTTCGGCAAGCATGTACTGAACACCTACTGTGTGCAGGACTTGTAAAAGAGGTAGAGCTTAAGTTTTGTGAGGATTCCAAGAAGCTAACCAGAATACTTTATGTCAGGAAATAAGTCATAGTTTTTTATGCTAGCTAAGAAACTTAAGCTTTATGTAGATATTAAATATCAAAAAAGCAATGAATATATTCTATTTAATCCAAATACCAGGAAAAGAAAGTTTTCTCCGGTGTAATTCGTTTTAAAATTCTGCATGAAAAATGTTGATACTAAAGTAATTCTAAAGAATAGTTGAGAAAAATGTTTCTTTCTTTCTTTCTTTCTTTCTTTCTTTCTTTCTTTCTTTCTTTCTTTCTTTCTTTCTTTCTTTTTTTTTTTTTTTTTTTTGACAAAGTCTTGCTCTGTCACCTGGCTGTAGTACAGTGGCACGATCTCGGCTCGCTGCAACCTCTGACTCCTGGGTTCAAGCAATTCTTCTGCCTCAGCCTCCCAAGTAGCTGGGATTACAGGCACGTACCACCACGCCCAGCTAATTTTTGTATTTTTAGTAGAGATAGGGTTTCCCTTTGTTGGCCAGGATGGTCTTGATCTCCTGACCTTGTGATCCGCCCTCCTTAGCCTCCCAAAGTGCTGGGATTACAGGCGTGAGCCACCGCGCCCAGCTGAAAAATGTTTATTTCAAAGAAGAAATCTGGAGGCTCTGGGTTTTGCTCCTGTCATGTCTACTCTTTCACTTTGGCATTTCTTATCTATTGGTCAAGGTGTGTTTGCATTGCACAATTTTCTTTCTTTTTTATTTTTATTTTATTTTTTTCTGAGACTGGGTCTCAGGCTGGAGTGCAGTGGCATCATCATGGCTCGCTGCAGCCTCAGCCTCCAGGGTTCAAGTGAACCTCCCACCTCAGCCTCCTGGATAGCTGAGACCACAGGCACATGGCACCACACCCAGCTAATTTTTGTGTTTTTTGTAGAGATGGGGTTTTTCCATGTTGTCCAGGCTGGTCTCGAGCTCCTGGGCTCAAGCAATTCACCCATCTCAGCCTCCCAAAGTGCTAGGATTACAGGTATGAACCACAGTGCCCAGTCTGGACAATTTTCTTATCCCCAACCTACCCTGACTTCCCAATGAATAAGGGGCATAAAAGATGAAACATGATAGAAAGCTTGAAGCCCACTGCATATGAGATGGTACAGACTCTGGCTGAGGGGAAAAATGGGAATTCAGAGAAAAGAGTGTTTCCAGGAGGCTGGCTGAGATTTTGGTGGCTGACTGTATTCTGAGATTTAGAATTAAGAAGCAGATAAAGCTAACACCAAGTTTTCTAGCATGGAGACTGGCAGAACAACAGCAACACTGAAAGACATGGGGTAATTGTATTGGGTGGCTAGTGTGGGGAATTGGGAATGAGAGAACAGGTGCAGTGAGTTGCATTTGATATACTGAATCTAAAGCACATTGTCTTATAGACAGTGGGAAATAGGGACTGACCACATTTAAAATCCTGGAAGGTGTGAAAGATTACTATTGCAACAAACGAAGCTGGGTACTGCTAAAACTTGGCCTTCTTTCTCTATATGCTAAGTGCTGTCTTTATTCCATTTTTTATTATATATATTATAGCCTAAATATTTCTCAAGCACCTACTATATATCAGGCACTAGACTAGGTGCTAATCATGTATGGGTTTGACACATTCCTTGCTCTCAGGAAGCACACAGATTGGTGCTAGAGACAGGCATTAAATAAGCCAAAAATAGTTAAATAAGACCAAATATGCTGAAAGCTTTGGAGGAAAATACCAGAGTGTTGTAGGATGATACTAAATTTGAAATCAGAAGGATGGATTAGAGCCAGCCGAGTAGAGTAGGGCTGAGAATGGGAAGGGTGAAAAGTTGGGAGTACCACAGTGTCTGGTCTAAGAAGTGATTGGAGAAAAAGTCTGATAAAAAAATCATGTGGAGCTTTTAGGACTTTTTAATAAGTTGGTGGGAAGCCACTGCAGGATTCTACCTAGAAAGTTCAGCTGTCTGTGATTAAGGCCACAGTCAGCTCTATTTCCAGGATATCTCATTATTTACCCAGACCCAACAGGCCTGTCAATTTTGTCAGCGGCACAGGTTTTGGAATGAAAAGACATATTATTTTCATGTTGAATATGTTTCTTGAGGTTTTTTTTAAGAATGAAACTGTAGAGACACAAAGTACATTTCTTTCCCTCAGATTATATTATTCTTTACCTTTATGCCATGGCACAAAAGGTATTATAGTTTGACCTCATCTGAATACTTACTTGCTAATGTTCCAAAAATATGCTGTTTGAGAAATACATACCCTCCAACTGATAAAATAGCTAAAGACTCTTCATCTTCAGATTAGAACCCAGCCCAAAGTTTTCCCCCTGGAATCTTGATGAATGTGCTTATTTTATTTTGGGGTAGCACTTGGGGTCACAACTGAGAAAATTTGGGATAGTTATATAGGTTGATACTACTACAAGACAGATACAAACCACAAATATTAACATTATTGTTATTTTTACTAATATTGTACACTTACTAATTTCTAGGAACCATTTTGTTTGCACTAACTCAACTTTTGAAAAAAATCTTATAACTTAAGAGAGTACCGTTATTATCTCCTTCATATTAATGAGAATGCTGCTTCTCAGAGAGGTTAAGGCACCACTTAAAGGTCACAGAGCCAAGAAGAGACACAGCAGGGCCTCAACCTAGACAGTCAGCATTAGTTGAGAAGTTTTGAAGGTATGCCTGTATAAAGAAAGGAATAAGCATAATTAGTAAATATATCTATAAATTCTGGTATGTATAATTTTTAAAACCCTCACATTGTGTATTCCAAATTTCTAGGAGTCATTTTATCATTTTAATTTTGCCATATAATAATGTAATGAATTAAAACAGTGGTTCTCCCAGGGGGAGATTTCTACCAGCACCAGGGAGCATTTGGCAATGTGTGGGAATATTTTTTGGTGATCCCATCTGGGGAATGGGCGTTACTAGAATCTGGGAGATAGAGGCTAACGATGCTACTAAACATCCTACAATGAACAAGGACAGTGCCCAAAACAAAGAATTATCCTGTCCAGATGGTTCATAGTGCCTAGGTTGAGATCCTGGATTAGAGTAATTTAAAGAGGATCTCGAAGGTTAGGAAAGAATGGTAGCCCCATCTTGCAAACAAGGAACATTCAACGTAAAGAAACAATTTTGGGAATGTGAGAAAGAGCTAAGATGGATTCATTCATTCAGTCATCCATAAAATCACTATTTGTAGGAATGATTTCTTTGTATCAGGAATTGTGCTGAACAGTAATGTTGAGGAAAACAATAGGAGCCAGTTTCTTTGGAGAAAGGAAGGAACAAAGTTATAGAGGGAAACCAAAGATGCTTGGGTATTAAAGGTAAGCTAGGGTGAGAGTTTATTGCCAAAAGTGACGGTTTTATTTTATTAGGGAGGAAGATGTGCTACTTTCCCAGGCTAAGGAGAGTCACTGTAGTCAGAGACAAGTTCAAATGCCATATGCTACTGCCAGGAACACCTGGTAACTGCTTTTTGTCCCTTTTATGGCTGACTTATGCTGATCTGAACAGAGGGCCAGGGTGGGGGAAGCAAATGATATTCTCGAATGCAACAGAGAGTAGTGATAGAAATGTGTGTGTGTGTGCATGTATGCGTGTGTATTGGAGAGGACACATAGCTTACATTGCTTTCGAGTTGTGCTGCTGGCCTGTGAATAGGTGCTGGCTTTTGTTTTTCCAGTAACAGCTTTTTCTGTTTCCAGCAGTCCTATGCACCAGCTCCCCACCCCATGGCTCCTCCCAGCCCCAGCACAAACAGCAGCAGCAACAACAGCAGCAACAACAGCAGCGGGGAACAGTTGAGTAAAACCAACCTGTACATTCGAGGCCTCCCACCAGGCACCACTGACCAGGACCTAATCAAGCTGTGCCAACCGTAAGTGTCCTTCTGCTGCCTGTGCTGTTTCTCACTCACATACTTGCCTTGGTGGGCAGGATGTGTTATTGCAGTCAATGTACTCATCCACTGGTGTCTCAGTGAGGAAGACTCTTCTTTACAAACAGGACTTAAATTTGAGACTCAATGCTAGTTTATTTTTGGGAGTGGAAATAGTTTACTTTTTGTTGTTGAGTGAAGTTCTCGAGCAGATATACGTGGAAATGCTGGCTGATTCATAGATATTTGACCTGCAAGATGAAGATCAGTAATAGAGTCACACTCTCAAACCATGTGGCCAGTGGAGTCATTGATAAGTCTCATGAA
This sequence comes from Theropithecus gelada, assembly GCF_003255815.1. Taxonomy (NCBI): domain Eukaryota; kingdom Metazoa; phylum Chordata; class Mammalia; order Primates; family Cercopithecidae; genus Theropithecus; species Theropithecus gelada. The sequence goes on from NC_037669.1 coordinate 175,953,259, forward strand.
ATAAACGGATTTTCTTGAGAAGTATTAGTGAAGGGAATCTCAAAAACTCAGAAGTGGTAGATTTCAGGATTACCTCATGTTACAAAGCTTTTCTGGCCAGTGCTTGGTAAATGTATGTTCAGCCAGGATCATGTATTTGGAGAGGCATAAGACTAATCTTCTAGTTTCCTTGAAAACATCTACTGCCTAGTCCAGTGAAGCCATCTCCTACCAAGACTAAGGACCACACTCACTGAGTAGTTTGATATTTGCTTGGAAGCTTGAAAATTATTAAATCCTCTTCAATAATGTTTTCATGAATCTATTATCTACCAACATTTAAGTCATTAGTTCTCTTATTTCTGTGCAAATAAAAACATATTTAAGTTCACTTTCCCATACAATTAATAATGAATTAAGAATCATAGACTTGGCTGGGCGCGGTGGCTCACGCCTGTAATCCTAGCACTTTGGGAGGCCGAGGCGGGTGGATCACAAGGTCAGGAGATTGAGATCATCCTGGCTAACACAGTGAAACCCTGTCTCTACTGAAAATACAAAAAAGTTAGCCGGGCGTGGTGGCGGGAGCCTGTAGTCCCAGCTACTCGAGAGGCTGAGGCAGGAGAATGGTGTCAACCCGGGAGGCAGAGCTTGCAGTGAGCCGAGATTGAGCCACTGCACTCCAGCCTGGGCAACAGAGCTGTATTTTTAGGTTAGTATCTGATTATTTTCAAAATAATATTAGAACATATATTTGTCATTTGATTGTGACTTAGCTGTGTATTTTTAAAGTTTAAAAAACTATTACTCAATTGTTATTTTTCTCTTTTGCAATGCTTTTTAATAAGCCATGAGGATATTTATTTTGTAAATGTTCTGACCTCTAAAATATTGAAAGAGGAAAACAAAGCAGGCAATATTTATGTGCCTTTGTCCTAGATTTTAAGATTGGGAGTACATATCAACACAACAGAAAGTGGCAGATAAACCAACATACAAATACGTAACTATCCAATTGTTTGACAAAACAGTAGATAGATTAGGGTGGGAGTACCCTGTTACTATTGAGTGCCTTGATTTGTGAAAAAGGCAAGGCAGAACCTTAAAAGATAAATGTATATATATTTTAATTTGTTCAAAAAATGTTAAATGTGCCAGAGCTCAGACATACAAATATACGTTAGATTTTGGCCTATAGAATATTGAGGTTGAGAATCAGAAGATAAATAATTCAACTTCTTTTGTTGTTTAAAAAATCTAAACTCTATTTTGAAAAGCAAGGTCTTTGAAAATGTAAAAGATTATAGACTTCATGATAGAAGGTTCGGATGAAGTAAAAAGCAAAATAGCTATTGTTCTTGATTTATATTTGAAACTCATTTTTTTTAAAGGTAGCTATTAGGAAAAGATTCTTTCTCGCTGCTCTTTACCACTTGGAGAGCTGGGTGACACACAGATGTCTGGGCCCAAGCAATTATGTTTCACTGGGTGTGGGGTAGAGCCCAAGAATATGTATTTCAAACAGGATCTTTATTTAGTGTTGTTGATCTTTTGTGAAGCACTTCTCTCAACAGTCTTGAAGACCACCAACTATTTCTATTGTATAAAGTTTCACTAACTGATGAGGGTAGTTGCGATGGAATTTTGAGTGTTAAAACCTGCTCAACCACTGTGTAATCTTGAGGCAAATCACTTCCTCCCTCTAAGCCTCAGTTTCCTCTTTCTTAAAAGACTGGGTTGGTTTTTATTATTTCTGTGTTTACTTGTAATATCAGCAGTGTGCTGGAGCTGCCTCTGACTAACACACTTGAGCTAATTGTTAAATATTCAAGAATTTTGTGAGCAATCTGTTACAGACTTGGTAGCATGAAATTGGCCCTTGTGGGAGTATTTATAACGCAGGAATCAGCACATCCTGCAAATCAGAGCTTTTTAAATTTTTATTTTATTGAAGAGCTGCTGTATGAACACACCACTGATGTAGCATCATACTATGAATTGCTGTGTCAATATCCATTTCTGCATAGAAGTGCCAGAATTTTGTAAATGGAAATTATTACTTAAAAGCCTATATTGCCATTTTTAACTCAGAGAAGAGATGCGGTAACACAGAAATATTCTTATTGAGGGAACAAGTTTTGTTAATGTTTTTATGTGCATTTGATAAAGAATATTAAGTGAACAGAGGATAATAGTTACATGTTCATATTTGTCCACTAATAAGATCTGGCCCATTTATTGTTATTGTACAAATGTTTTTGGGTTCTCCTGTTACTGCAGTGATCTAGAACTAGGGTTTATTGCTTAGATTCTTTTTCCTGGACAATCTTAAAGAACCGATGTGATTGGGCAACATAATGTAGTGGAAATAACTGTGCACTGTGAGATCTATCTTTCAATCTTGGCTATGCTATCAAGTGAGTCTGTGGCCTTAGAGTAATGACTTGCTGCCTCTTAACTTTGGTTTCCCCCATATACAATATAATGGATTTGAACTCAACAATCTTTTATGTTTTTTTCATTCTAAAATTCTGATATTTGATTGAGGACCTCATTATTTAGCTGCAAAACTTACTCAAGATCACATTTTATATCTTTCTCCAATCCCCTCATGCAGTGTTGGCAGGGGCACAGTCAGAATTTATTCAGCTTCATGGATATGACCTGATGGCTGAAAAAACCTTTAGTAAGAGACCAATGTAGGTCATTTGTAAAACCTTGTTTCTCTCTCTCTCTCCCTCTCTCTCTTTCTCTCTCTCCCTCCTAGTGTTGTCCTCTCACAGTGCTTGTTACCATTTTGCATTAGTAGTCTTCCAAAGATTAAAATCACTTTCCATTCCTGTAACTCATCTCACAATTTAAAATAATTTCACTCACAAAACAGATAATTTTAGTAGATTTAAATGAACTTGCCATCAAGATTCATTTTCCATATTTATTTCTATGAAATTATAAGTACTTTTAGAGTTAATATTCCTTAAAGGAAATGCAATATTTGCTAATATCCATTGTAATAAAATAATAGAAAACAGATACACAAAACAACATATTGCCTTTTTTTAAAAAAAGGTATAGACATATTGGATTTTCTGGTATGAGTATATAATATCCATGTTAATGGTAATGAACAGTAAGAAAATGGTATTAAAGAAAAAGAAATTGCATTATTTCTCAATATATAATCTGAGAGCAAATTTTTATTAAGGAGATCTAGTCACATTCATCATTAAAGCTTCTATGTTCAGATCACACGTAAAATCAAAGAAAAGAAGATAAGACTGAAGAATAATAGATATAAAGAATGATTTTACTGTATGGAAAAATCTTTCTAGTTATACCTATGTTTTGGATGAATACATTATACTGGGTGTAGTATAGAAAATAGTATAGTTAAAAACCTTGTAATGTCTTTTTCTTGAGAAACCTTAAGGAACTTTATTTTGTTCTCAATCAAGAAATATTTACAGAATATATCCTGCATGCCTGTGGTAAGAAGTCAGTGGTGAGTAAATTTAGACAAAGGAGAAATATATTCTACTAGGGAAAATGGGCATCAATTAAATATATGATCTGATATAAAATTGCAACTATAAGAGCAAAAAGGAGAGGAGCATGGTACCAACAGATTTTATAACAGAAGATTAGACCTAGGTAGGGTGATTAGCAAAGGTATGTCGGAGGAAGTGACAATTGAGCTAAGATTAGAAGGATGAATAGATTTAACTAATCGAGAAAAAAGTGGAAGAGCAGCCAGGTAGAGGAAACATTGTGTGCAGAACCAAGGGCTGGAGGGAGCATGCCAAAGACAAAGAGCTGAGAAAAAGCCATGTGACTATAGCAGAGAGAAGGAGGTGGAGTGTGGGGCAAAATGAGCTAGAAAACATGGAAGGACAAGATGGTTCCTTTGGAGATGATGTTAGAAGCTTGATTTTTCTTAAGAACCATGGAGGAAATCATTGAATTGTCATAAACAGGAAGGTAGCATAGCTATATATATATTTTTTTCAAATAGGTAACTCCAGCTGCAGAGTAGCAAGAAATGATCCTCTGAGATCAAGGAACAATTAGAGTAGGAATAGTTGAAAAGCTGAAAGAAGAATGCTTTTTGTTCAGAGAGGAGGGTGTGAGAAGTAATATTTGTGGTGGTAGAAAAATTATGTGTGGTGAAAGATTTTGTCATATGCATTCGTTTTTCCATTAAAAAGCAGGGACATGGGAACAATTAACCAAATGAACTTCAAAAGAAACAGCAAAGTAGCACAGAATAGAACCCAAATGAGTTGATTTTTAGTTCATCCATTTTCTTACCCAGTCATGAATGGGTCATCAATATACTATTAAACAATTAAATGGCTGTAATATTAAAAGCACTAACGGCAATGTAATAAAAACTAGAAATCCAACTGATTATACAAATTTACTCATGGATGGATTATCAGTTGAAGACTGTTGATGGAACACTTGGATTCATATATCCTTTATGCTTAGGAAGACCAGATGGAAGTTGGAGAAGATAGATTTGATTTAATAAAGTGAGAGAGCATTGTAACTTTTTTGAGCCAAATAAAATATTTGTAGTGTAATGATTTTTTTACATATTAAGATATATTTTGTCTTTCCAAGAAATTGGTAACTTCTATTTTATGATTCTGAACATGCCCTTGAAACACATTTAAATTGCTCCTAAAAAATAAAATCAAATATGCGTCATAATGGGTAGCATTTAAAATTGGAAAAAAAAACATTATTGTGTTTATATTTTCTACATCTATAACATATTTTATCTAACCATTTTGTGGCTTATAAATTTGATTTAATACAATGTTCTCAGGAAGCCCCAGCCAATTGCCCCCACTTTCCTGTGATTAACTACTCTGGAGTTAATTAAAATATTGTGAAGGAACAGAGTGACTTGTTTTTCTGTTATAAAGTAAACATGCTGCTGCTAAGGCCACTTGAAACAGAATGCAGGAAAATAGAGGGAAACTCCTGGGTAGGTACATACATATTTCCAGTGTTTACCAGAAGAGCAGGAAAGTCAACTGTTCTGCCCCTCACTTTTCTCTGTAAATGTTTTCTTTGCTCAAGTTATGACATCCTAGCATTTCCCCCTTTAAAATGAAACTCTGAATGTCACTTTAACATTTAACAAGAGAGGAGAAACACCCACCATGAAAAGCCAGAGGAACAAAATAGAAGTGTTTGCGCTGGAGAGCTGAAGGGTCTGCCCAAGCTAATCTCCCAGACTTTTACACAACCCTGTTGGATATCTCATTATGGTGCGTGCTGAACGCTGAATAGTAAGAGCCAGACTCAAGTGCCATCCAGGCTCCAAGTGCAGAGTCCATTATACATGGTGTCAGACATTTTTGACAAATGCACCGACACAATCAAACCTTTTATCAATTTAAAAGTAACCTTGTCACAGTAATCTGTCAGACTGTTCAGATACAACTAAAGGAAAACAAGTCATCATGCACTCCAGGGTAACCAAGTAAATAAGAAAAATGTGACTGGAAATTTTTAGAGTTCTTTCTTACTGTGTCATTGAAGATTTAAAAGTTTCCTCTAATAAGACCCTAGGAAATTTATTAGTAGCTTTCTTCTATGAGTCAGACTCAAATTACGCAGCTGCTTTTGAGATGTTATAAATCTATGTGGAGGCAGGTGTGAGCAGGAAGTGAATACTAGAATCTTTAAACTCTGCCTTTGTGTATTTTAAATGAGGGAGTGCTTTAAAGACTCAAAACACGATATTGGAATTCCTTAATTCAGCAGAGATTTGACAATGGGTTACATATATTATTTCAGATTTGGGGAAAATTATGTTTGCCAAGCATCTGCTGTAAACTAGACGTAGTATTTGATTAGTACTAAATAACTGTCATTAATAATAGGTTGTTATATTTATATATTATTTATATTAACACAGTTTTTGTATATTACATGCCTCATACTCTATTAAGTTTTTAAATTATTTAATGCTCAAAACTTCCCTACAAAGTGGGGATAATACTTTCTTTAAACTGACACTCAAAAGGGTTAAAAAACTTGTTCGAATTTATGTAGCCACCATAGCCACCAGGATTCAAAATCTGGATCTGACTTCAAAGCCAGTATTCATAATCACTGAAACATTCATATAATGAGAACAAGGGTGGCATAAATCATAGGTTCTCAGTTCCATGACTACTCATGAGAATCCCTTAAGGACCCTTAGAGAATAGGTTTGGACCTCACTCTCTAAGTGTTCTGATTTAACCAGTATGGAATCAACTTGGATATTGGGATTTTTTGAAGCCTACTCAGATAATTCCAGTATGTAGCCAAGATTGAGAACTTTTCGAATTAATGATGCTCACACAAATCTGAAAACATAATTTAATCCTCTGTTTTAGCTTTCTTACTCTGACTTTCAGAGGCTCTCCCAATTTCATAGGACCTACCACTGTGCTTTCAATTAACCAGAAGTATTAAAAATGAATATTATGAAAATTTGGGGATGAATTTGATTTTCTGATAACAAACTGACAGATTAGGCACATGGATAATAAAGTCCTGATTTATGCCTCTACAAGTGTTTTCAAGGATGTCCTTGGAAGAATCTTACTTTCCTGCTTTATGTAATTTCCAAAAGTCAAACATTTATTCAGCATTCTACTTTTTAATAATGTTTGCATTTAATTGATGATTAAGCAAGAAACTCTTCCTATTTTGACTCATGTTATTAAATTTCTATATATACTTACATTTTTTTGCTGACTATAGTTTAGTGAACATAAGTCCAATGAGTCTTAAAAAATAATTTACATCTCCTAGTGTTTTGGGGGCATCCTAGAAATTATTGTCCCACTGATTCACTGATCACTCATTTATTATTGTTTTTATTACTTGGAAGAATCTTCTGCTAAATGTTTACGTATCTTATGATCAATTTAAAAATATACTTAAATTCCTGATAGCTGACGATATTTTTCCATATTTATCTTCGGAACAGAGGAGAAAAATAAAAATAAAAAAGTCATTGAGAGGACCAATTGACTTAGTTTATGATCTTGGTGGTAGCACAAAAAAGATGGGGATGTAAAAGGGTGTGATCAATTCTTTCCGGATGTGCTGAGTAAAGATCTGGAGCCCAGAGAGGTGCAATTCTAGGCAGATCTCATGCCGAATGCCTGAAAATTTGAGGGACTTAAGTTTCAAGGGCAGGGCTCTGGCAAGTTCAGATGGCATCCTGGTTTTCAATTTGTCCAGTGATTTTTTAATTGATAAATGCAGCTGACTCTTTTTAGTGCTTATTTTAATTAAGCTCTCTGTTACTTGACCCTATTGATCCCTCCTTTGTTCTCCTATGGATGGTAAATTCCTTTTGCCTGCATTTCCTCTTACCTTTTGGAGATTACTCTTTCTACCTTCTCTTCTTCTACCTGCCTCTTGAATATTTTGGAGTTTTCTGGAGGTTGAACACCTCTTTTCACTCTATAATCTATCTGCTCTTTATTACACAAACAACTTCAGCTATTTAATGACTATTAATTCTATATTGGCTACCATCAACTTTTTGTTTAGTTCTGGGTCCATATCTCATTATTCCCTAGACAATTCCATTTTGTAACCCAAGAGTTATCAAATTCATTGTCCAAAGAGGGTTATTCCTGGACTTGTCCCTTTTTTAAGGGATCCCACTATTCTCTATGTGAATAGCGGTCCACATAAAAAATCTTGGGGTAACTCTTTTCCCCAATCTAGAATCAATTTCCAAGACTTCAACTGTTTGATATTTATGATACCCAATAGCTCTTCTGCTTCAGTACTGTCATGGTCTTTTTACTCATTTATTCAAATGTACTTATTGATTGTCATCTGTGTACTAAGCACTGCAGATACCTAAAGGAATGATAAGTTTTTTCCATAGAATTTGCGTTATAATTGATAAAAATGATAAATGAATAAATAATTAAAAAAAACATTAGAATATGTAAATATCATGAAAACCAGGTCGTAAATAATGACTAGGAGGTTACTCTAGACTGTGTGTTCTCTTTAATGTGAGACCTCATTTGCAGGAAGGAGTCAGGCAGATAATATTCAGAAATAACGCATTACAGACATATATAAAAATTTGGCCAAAGCTTGAAGAAAGAAATGAGCTTGTTGTATACAAGGATCATAAGGAAGGTTGGGTCTTCTTCTTCAAAGGATAGATTTTAGGGGAGTAAAGGAGAAGAAGCAAGAAGACAAGCAAGGAGGCTTTTGTGGAAGTCCAAGAAGGAGGTGGTGATGGCTTGGAATAAGATCACAATGGTAGAAGAGATTAAATGGGATGAATTTGGAATATATTTTGGAGATAGTCTTGATAGCATTTACTCATGAATGGCATATGACAAAAGGGTTAAGAGAAAGATAAATTAGGGATAACTCCTTAACTCTTAAGCTTGAGCATCTTGGATAACTCTTTAACTCTTAGCTTGAGTGAATAAAGAGCCATTTCAGAAAATGAAAAGGATTGTGGAAGAGGCAATTTTGGGTAGAGAGAAATCAAGAGCTCTTCTCAGCCTTGTTATTTTTGAGATTGTATTAGATATCTGAAATGAGTTTTACATTGGCAGTTTGATACGTGATTCTAGTTTTCAAAGTGAAAAAGTAAAGGATATAAAATGGGAGTCATAAGCATTATAAATGGCTTTTAAATCCATATGGATGAGACAATAGTGTGGTATCTAATATGTACTACAGACTGTTCTAAGTATTTTGCATGTAAGTACTTCATATTATATATGTTAACTCATTTAGATGTTATGCCAATTTCCATTTTATAGGTGAAAAAATAATGACACAAGGAAGTTAAGTGACTTTCCCAAGGTCACACAGCTGTAATTAGCAAATCCAGGCTTTAAATTAAGAAGTTTTGTTTAAGAGCCCCATTTCTTAACCATGATCTATACGTAGGGATTGTGTATAACAATAAAACAAAATGTTCACACAACTTGAATTCTGAGGTTCTAAGAGGATGAGAAGCCAAGAAAGAAGTTTATAAAGGAACAATCAGTATGGTAAAGGACAACCAGGAGGGCAGGAGTGTGCTATACCACAGCAGCTGAGAGAAGAAAGCATTTAAAGAAGATAGAATGATGAAATGTGTTGAATACTTGTTGAGAAGTCAAGAAATATACCGAAAGAAGTTACATATAGATTTGGCAACATCAAGGTCATTGGAAAACCTGAGCAGGAAAGCTTTGTAGACAAGTAAAAGCTGAAAGTGAAGTGGTCCTTTCTTCATCACTCAAAAATTCTTTCAAGTGGAAATATATACTTTTTTTTTTTTTTCCTCCACCTGTACCAAAACAGTCATCTTTCCTAACATTCTCCCTGATCTTCTGGTTTACTCTGTCATCTCCATCTATCTCTATCTCTATCACTATCTCAATTTGTATCAAGTTCCATCTCAGTAACTCCTCTTTCTCTGTTTTTCTATCTGTTTCCTTCCCTCCCCACTCCCTACCAATCTCTACTGTATCCTTAACTGAAAACTTTTGAGGATAATAGATTTATTCAATTCATTTTTGTGCCCCTAGTTCCTAGCACACTTCCAGGTTCTTAAGTGGTAACTGATACATATTTAATGATGGAATAAAGCCCAAATTCATCAGTAATATAAAAATGATTTTATTGGACTTACATCATAAAACTTGTTCTAAGGTAGAGTTTGAGTTTATATTGGGAGATACAGGAAACAGCATTTTATCTTAGATGCTGCATCCAATCTTGTGCCACTGAGGTGAAAGAAGGAAGGTTTTGAATATGAAGCTCTTTTATTGTGTGGATCCCAAAGAGAGTTTTGGAGGGAAGCCTCAGGATAACTTGAATCAAAGGAAACAAATAAGGATCAATACTTTGCTTACTCAGTCAATATTGCTGCTGAGACAAAAATAAATAAATAAATAAATAACTGTTTATTTTTGCCTGAGCCATCAGGTTTCAGCTGTAAAACAGATCACAGTGTTCCACCAAATCTGCTAATTCTATGCCTAATGTAAGGTAAGTTGGACTCGTTGAATGGTTTTTGCTGAATTTTGTTTTTTCACAGATTTTTCTTTGCAACCTTTGACTTTTAGGGGCACACAATAAGAAACTGTTGGTGAAAAAACACACAGAGCATATCTGTGTATTTTTCATACTAAAAATGAAAGCCTCTTATCTGCAGATTGGCAGTGTTATGATATATACACATTGTTTAATCATATGATTGAGAATAAGTGACAGTTAAAATTATCCTTAAAAATAAATTTTAAAAAACAAATTTTTGTTTTATTTCTTATCTGTTGTCATATTCATTATATCTCTAACACAGTAGTATCTCTTGAGGAACAAGCACTTTATTTTACACAGTACATATGTCCACAGAGTTCTTTGAAAACAGATTTTTTGTTTTAGTTTTTTAAGCCAACATTATCAAGGAGTAAAATTAAGTATACTCATCATAAGCATAGGATCTGATGAGTTTTGAAAATGCATGTACCTATGTAGCCACCACAGCGATCAACATATAAAACATTTCTATCATCCACAGATTTTTAAAAATATAATCATATTCTAAGAAGTTCACAATTTAAAATCATCCTACTTAAGAAAACAAAGAGACAGCAAAATACCATGCTATCATCGTGAGAGTAGCATGGAATTTTGAGTCCATTGTGGGTTCTAGTTGACCACTTACTCATTGTGAAATCTTAATCAAGTCATTGAAGCCTTCTGAGCTTAATAGTTTCAGGTACATATTAAGGCCTCAATAACTGTTCATTATTATTACTCACTTATACAATCAGAAATATTTATTGTAATTCATATTTTTATATAGTAGGAATAGTTAAATAAAAATTCACTTGTAATTTTAAAAGTCCTATATTTGAACAGCACATATTTTGATTTTTATATTCCTATCTTTATATTAACTGAGATTATACATATTTAGTAATATATAAGATCCTTATAATATATAGATCCTGATATTATCTTGTAGTATTATGTATCATCACCACTATCCATAGTACACTGGTATATTTTATAATATGAATATTCACAGTATCAGAATAAGTACATACAATTTAGGTTGCAGTTAAAAGACTAAAATTAAAGTACAGTACAAAACAAATTTAAAAGCACAGTTATAGTGCATAAACATGTCATAATAGTACGCTTTAACAGTAAAGGGGAAGTTTTTGAACCAAAGGGATACCAAGCATTTTAGTTCTTCAATATAATAAAGCAGTTTAAAACATGGTAATCGTAGTCAATATGTGTCTATCAATGATATTCTGATATCACTTAGATTTTATTCCTGAATCTATAGGTTGAATTTGACTTTAGGGTGAATCAGTTCTTATCAATTAGGTATGTTTTTTACATAGTGTATATTTAAGGAGCATTTCTTCAATGCTTCCATTAAGCAGTCTTTTATTTATTTATTTATTTTTTATTTTGAGATAGAGTATCACTCTTGTTGCTCAGGCTGGAGTGCATGGTGCGATCTTGGCTCACTGCGCCTCCACCTCCCACGTTCAAGCGATTCTCCTGCCTCAGCCTCCCGAGTAGCTAGGTTTACAGGCGTCTGCCACCATGCCTGGCTAAGTTTTGTATTTTTTGTAAAGACGGGGTTTCACCATGTTGGCCAGGCTGATATTGAGCTCCTTACCTCAGGTGATCTGCCCACCTCAGCCTCCCAAAGTGCTGGGATTACAGTTGTGAGCCACTGTGCCCAGCCAGCAGTCTTTTAAAAAAAATTTGTTTATTAAAAACATGTATTTAAATAACTACAGTAAATTTAGAATCAGGAAGATAGATGCTTAAATAATATCAATTATTGAAATATTCAATTATAAATAGATAAATTCAGATGCATGTTAAACTTAGTTTAGGTTGACTTGTTTCTCAGAAAATACAGAGAGCTTAATATTTCTATTCTCTGTCACATCATTATGAAGGCCATTTTGTCACCAGAATGCCTGAGTTCAGCTCTCAAACCTATCAATTTTTAGCTATGTGTCCTTAGACAAGTTATGCAACTTCTCTGTTCCAAAATTTATCTTTCTAAAAAGTGGATATAGTAATGCTACCTCCATTTCTTGAATAGTAAAGATAATTAAATGAGTTAATACACAAAAACACTTAAATAAAGCCTGGCATGGAGTGAGTACCCAGTGAGTATTAGGATTATGAGAACTTCCCCAATATAAACTGAAGTTAATTTGCTCCCAATTTGAAAATTATGTGTAAAACTAATGGCCATTTTGTTCAAATGATTTTTTTTTTTTTTTTGTGCTGTACTGAAACTTTGTATTAAAATATACTTCTAATGTCCTTTCTAGCACCTGTGTTGGGTCATTCTTTAATTCTAGACCTTATGTATATAAACAGAAGGGCCTTTATTATTTGGGCCACAGACCTTCGTTTTTGATCATTGCAGCCTTCCACACGTGAGTTTTCAGTCACTGAGTCTAACATTATTAGTTTGTTACCTGCAAAACTGAGCCTTGCTGATTCTTGCACAGGAATCTTGGGAAAGCAACCAAATTTAAGATAAAGAATGGACTTGTTTCACTGATTCATGTTTCAACATCATGGGACAAACAAGAGACATAATCTGTGGATGACCTGCATGTCTGAACACAGAACAGTGGTGCAATTGCACAGTGAACTCTCTGATCGCTACAATCACCTGTGTGTTTTATTGGATATTAGGTGTCCTAAGGACACTTTCATGATGACAAACCAGAAGAAGGCCATAAGCAGTTCAAGTATGAACTTGAAATGAGGTTATCAGAGGACTGTAAAAGGCTCTCCCCATTTCAGAATTTAAGAGAGGAGTCATCCTGAACTGATAATGAATGACACCTCTGAGGAAGGGAAAGGAGGCATATTTCCAGGGAACGCTTTTATGTCACAGTCATTTTGTCTGAGCAGAAAGTGATTTGCTGTTGGGCTTTAAATAAACAGATCTTGGTTTTCTGCCTCTGTGTGTGACTCTTCTTTCTCTAACTCTGAAGCAAAAGGCTAGGATTTATTAGGATACAACTTTACGCTAATTCTGTGGAAGAATAATGCATTTGTATTCACTCCATGTTTGAATTGCAGTGAAAAGGACAATTATAGTCAGGGCTGACATTTTAGTGGGTGCTTTGTACCTGGTATTGTTATAAGCACTTTACAGGTCAAGTGGTCTACTCTTTCTGGTTTGCTCAGGACAGTCTCAGTTTTACCATGAAAGTCCTACATCCTGGGAAACTCTAAGTAGCAGGCAAACTAGGCCTCCCGTTACAAGTATTATTTCATTTAAGTATCAACCCCTCCAATTCCCAATGAGGTAACTTTATTTGCAACTAACAGAACTGAGGCACTAAGAGGTTAAATAATTTCTGAAGTTTTAATACTTACTGACATTCACTAAAAGTGACTGAATGAGAACTCAAACCCAGACATTAGAGTGTACTCTCCTTCTCCCTACCTGGCAGTAACTGTTGTAATAAACACTTAAGTTGTTGAGCTAGACCTTATTCACTAGAACTTTGGACTTCGGTACTTCAGTCTTTGTGGATATAAGGAGAGAAGGAAAATTATTTCCACACCATTTGTGGATGACACCAAATCATAATGCTAACTTGTCTCATAAATGCTTGTCAGTGGCTACAAAGGATTGTCTTTCTGAACCACTAATAGGAAACCAATTAAGTACAGAATTCTAACAATACCACATACCTGTAAGTTGCAGGTTGTGTAGTACCTTGCATAGCAACTACTGAAGAAATGGTGTTATGTCTAGTTTGGGGAATAAACTCTTCAGCAAAAATGTGTTTTGTTTGTATTATATCCTTTCTTACTTTCAAAAAAAGAACATGAAAATCTACTCAGACAAATCACAATAAAATATCTACAAATATAAAACCACATTTCAAATGGAACTTACTATTTCCTATATACCAATGTGATATAAATGCTCATTGATACAGTTCAAATCTTTCTATCACTCACGGCCTGTGTAAACAACCAAATGTTCTTAGTATAGTATAATAATTCTCAGACATCTGGATTTAGAAAACCAATAAAATAACAAAATAAGAGGAGGAGGTCAGCATGGTATTACCCCCTTTTAACCCTTTTAATTCTATTAAGCAATGTTAATTAAACAAAACACTATTATTTACTAGCACACAGATTGACTTTAAACTTACCATCACTGGCACACTTCTCTTAAAAGTTCATTTTAACACTAAAAGAGTCATCATATTAGTGTCATGGTTGAAAGTCAAATCATATCCAAGCATACTTCAAAAATAGGAGTTATGTTGCAAAAAATAATTTGGCCCACACAATTGTATTACATGCACTTGTTTTTTTGGTATCTGTGTGTTAGTTTGTGACACTAAATTCAGTGCAACATTACATGGGGGTCAGTTTTCCAACTTGCTGCAAAGATTCCTATTTTTACCACAGTGGATGTAGAATTCCATTTCACATCTGCATGTTGACAGAAATGGAGCAACATATTTCATGTTATTTCAATTGAGAGTTTTCTGAGAAAACTGAGAGAAGCAGAGGAACCAGAGCCCCCAAGCTAGTGCCAAGAAGGAAACAAACTACAGCGGACCTAACGTCTGTCTAACGTGGCCAAGGGGAGAATGGGTTCTCACCTTAGGAGCGCTTATGCCCCACTCCATCCAGAGTGTCCAACTGCCAGTATGGAGGGAATGAATTTGAAAGACATCCATTGGGTCAGGGAAAAGGAGAGCAAGGATTGGCCACTAGTATAGTGGCCGGGAATGAGGAGATCTGGAGTCTCTTCCCAGGTCAGCCACCAAAGGGCTCCATGGTCTGTCAAGTTCTTTTACCTGCCTAAGTTTCAGTTGCCCCAATGATTTTATGACCTTCGAAACTCCTTTCATAACTCAACACAAAACTGTTTGATTTCTAATTCTCTTAAGATCCCTGCTTTCTGCTAATGAACAGTGCAAACTAAAGTATTAATCAGTTTTATTGAATTAGTAGATTTATCTTTTCAAACACAACATTAAGTTTTACCTGGATTTTAGTCACAGTGGTTTCACCTAAATTCAAAATCCTATGTTGCGTCTTTGTGCAGTAGTGCTTGGCATTGATGCTAATTGCTAATTGCTAAAACATTGAAATTACTGCAAGGGTATTATTCATCTTTTGTTTTTGAATGCCTTATTCATAGGGGTAACTTTTAAACCTGATGAAAGGTAGATATCCGAAGCCTAAACCAGGGTGGTAAATGGAAAATAAACAAAAAATAGCAGATTATGAAGGAATAAGGGAAGCATATACTTAAGGTGTCAAAAATAGTGAGGAAGATTTGAAATCTGTGGTTAGTTTTTCAAAGCAAGTACTATGCCCAGTACCCATCAGATCATAACACTCTACCTCAACACACAGATACACACACACACACACACACACACCATGTTGTGTCTATATGCTTGTCAACACTTTCATATTTGGGAGTTGTAATTTCCTCAATGGTAGGCATGGCATTGTCTTCATTGACTCCCCAAAATTTAGTTCAATGCTTACCACATACCAAGTGCCCAGTAACACTTTGTGTCAACAAATGTTAACTGTTGGAATTAATTTCCAGATCCTGTGCATGTTTCTTACATCTTAAACTCTTACCAATTTCACTCCTAGGACAGAGGGAAAGAAATTGCATTCCATAGAACCAACACTTTACAGAAAACTCAATTTGTGTTAGAACATGTTTCTGTATTAAAATTATAGGACCAACCTTTTTATAACCTCAAAATGCTGAACCAAATACTTGAAAGGGTGTAGGTGATGGTGAAGATGAAGAAGCCAAAGATTATTATGGGACATTGTCTTAGGTGTTTGCAAGAATTAGTGCTAACTCCCCCCTCTCTGGGCTTTTTAAAATAAAAATAGTAAAGGTAAAATTTGGGGACATCAGGAAACGGTCCACAGACAAAAGACCACTCCACCGGCATCTTAGTCTCTCCCTGATGTATAATTAAGCAAGATTCAATATTACCTACAATATCCCCAGCCTTCCCTTCTGCTTATGAGGGTTTTGTGTTTTTTGTTTTTTCCAGATATTTAAGTAGATCAGGATCCTTCACTTTTTGAGAGTGCAGGCATGGCAGGTTTTGCACAAAACCACTGGGGAAGGAAGGATGCTGCCACTTTTTCATCTTGGATCAGAATTAATTGGCAATGTGCTTACTCATTTATGCCTGCAATGCTTCATTTGAGATGGACTAATGGATAGGTACCTGGATATTCTTTGCTAGCCAGCTTAGACAGTAAACATGTAACTGTTTTTCAAGAAAGTTTCTAAGCATACCACGTTCATGTTGTTGCAGCATATGTTATGTGAATCGTGTGAACAAATCATGGCATCATCCACCTTAACTGCAATAACACAATTTGCGAATCCCCTTTGTTTCCCCTGAAAAAAGGAAGAAAAATCAAAATTGCACAGTGAGTGTTATGAGGGATATTTTGCATGAACAAACACAAATTAGGCCATGAGACTTTCAGAGCAGATGTTTTCTGGATCTAGATGTGTCCATTATGCTTGCAGGATGTCAAGTTATACATTTAGGCATGACATCAGATAACAGGGATTTTCCTGTGTAAGAAGCTCATAGTCTTTGGCTGTGATATGTACAATATTTGGCTCCCTCTCAATAGGAAATATCCCTCCCAGTAGATTCTCAACTTATTTACCTCTCTGTTGTACCTCCTATTTTCAACAATCCTCAGGGTGTGTGGATGAGTTTTAAACAAAGTATAGATATACATTCTTTCCATCTGGATCAATGGAAGCAAAAATGAGAAAACCCATAGCTTATTACCTGCCTCCTTTTTTTGGAGCCTTTGACCTGGTTCTAATTAAGACCATTCTCATGTATTTTACTCTGTGATGTAGAATCAACAAATTCCTGCAAAATCTATACCAAAAGCAAAGTTTCTTGAAATAACTGGAAAAAAAAAGAGAGGTTTAGGATTTCAAATGTCAATAATTACATTATTCTGACACCTAGAATGCCCATAGGCCAACTTCAAGTGTTGTTCAGTGTATTTTGCAAAAAGAATTGAAACCAGTCCAGGAAAGCTGGAGACAAGAAAGAGTTTCAGCTGTTGAGCCACAGGAATTAGTTATTATTAATGTCCCATCAAATTATTTGACATTTATTTGCTTGATTTTATGTAGGGGACCTAGGTTATAGTTTATGAAAAAAGGTAAAAACTTGCAATAAAATTGAAAGAAACATACATTGTCACTATCCTGCTTGAGTAGCTCAAACCAGGAATTTTATATTAAACAGAATAAATTAAGGTAAAGCTGGGTCCTCAACAAGGGTTCTAAGGAGTCACTAAAATTGTATGCAAAATTTTGAAAGTATACTTGAATATACATTTTTCAGGGTCAAGTTTACATAGCCTGAAAATATTTTAAAAATTAGTGTGAATTTTAATGGATTCTGGATATACAGAACCTAATACTTATAATCTTGCTATTAATATGTTGATGCATTGAAGAGAATCTACATATTCATAGAGTTTACACTGAAAGTTCTTTGAATCCCCACTGCTTCCCTTGCTTGCTAAGACAGAAGCCTCAGGGACAAGGGCAGCTGTTTCCAGGACATGAAATTTAGCTAATCTCAAATGTCTGGCTTTGAACTCATTTGGAATATATGTCTTAGTATGTAGCATTTGCTTTTCAGCCATTTTCTCTGGAATGCTTTTACTCCACTTAGGTAAAGAAAACTGGGACTTATGGCTTCCACAGGAAGTAGATACCACTGGATTGGATTTTAGACAAGGAAGTGTTCTGTGTCTCTGGTTTGGCACAGCCTGGTGAAAATTGTTGAACTGCAGCATTTCAGACCTGGTGCCAGCCTAATGGCTGGATGCCAAGATTGCTATTTGGCAACAAGCAGCCAGACAAGCAGCTGGTTATTGCAGCGAATCTGAGCAGTGTGTCTGAGGCCATGTCTCTGTTGCCAGATCCCCCAACCCAGTTAGTAACCAAACCCTTGAGGCTTTCTCTGGGTTTGTTCTCTTCCAGCCTCATGGTGGGCTTTGGCCTGGCAAGGGTTGTCTCCAGCAGGTTATCCTGTATGGGCCCTGAACTGTGGTGCCTGGCTGAAATTAGAATGCTTATAGACCACCTAAAGTTAAGAGAATTCTTGGCAGCTGCGGCTGACATTGTGGGGGCACTGGCCAGAGCATGCTTGCAGTAGAGGCTGGCTGGAAGAGGGCAGAATCAATATGAGCTGCTGGCATTCCAGGCTAGCCAGGGGTGAAGAAGTGACAGCCTGCTGGCATCTGCCTTTGGCCCTGCTGGCATCTATTTCGCACTGTTCTTTGTGAAAAGTGCTAAGACTGAGGGACCTGGTGAGCAAACTTGTCAAGAGGAAATGAACTGGAGGAGGTGAGGGAAGAGAAACTGGTCCACAAGATAGAGCCACAACCACTGAGTGTAATGATAGTAGCAATAGATGATCACAGTCTTAACTAAATTTTCTCTGTATTTCAAAAGTGGAAAAAAAAATTCTTCCCTAGGCATTTCAACTCCCTTTTTCTGCCAGAACTTCTGGACCTTGAGAATAGTTTGATGTTAAGCTTTTGGAAGGGAGAAAGCACAGCTTTCCAGGAGGCCCCAGCTCCCTGTAGGTATTCCCCTCCTGGGGTCTGGCACCATCTGTAAGTTTGCTGCAGCTGCTGATGAATTTAAACTGAGTTAGCAGGAGTTGGGCACAGCATATTTGGAAAGCACTCATCCCTCTTCTTTTGTTGGGGTGGGAGTGAGGAGAAGGGACTCTGGCAAGATTAGTTTCCCACTGTTCACTAACAGACACCATAATACTGTTTTCAGCACTACCCTCTATGTTGATTCCTGGGTAATTCTCAACATCTTTGAAAGGATCTGGTAATTTCTCCCAGGGAAAGTTGAAGTATACTACAATGGTGGATCTATTAAAAATATTGGCATGGAAGAACAAGAACTCTATTGTCTCTAATTGCTGGGATTCCCGCCTCACCACCCAGGACAAGCACCAACAGGACGCTTTCTATGAAACGTGTCTTTTATTCCTCATATTTGATCACTTTCTGGAACTAAGTTTACGACTAGAATATCTAGCACTTTACATAGACGGAGTAAGTAGAATGAGAGTATAGTTTCAATGGTATTCTGCAATGGTAAAAATTTTCTCTTACGTTTTCTTTGATTCGATACACTGATAACTCTTACTTATTTGGCCATTTATCCAAGAAACCTTAATGTTGTAGCCCAACATGTAAAACAACCCTCAGGGCCATCTGGGTCACAGACAAAGCAGACTCACATATATAGTTTCAGGAAAAATTCTATTAGTGGTTTAATGAATATTTCATTTCCAAATAATTTTATAATGTTAGATCTGAGTGTTTTTTAAAATGTAGCTATGCATTTCAATGTCAAAATAACACATTGGTATTTGGCATTTTTGTTCATGAAGTCATAGTCGAATAATTTGTGTTTGAGCCCATATTTACCCCATCTCCCTCCCTATCTATCTGTTGAACACTCACTCATACCTAAGAAACTCAAATGCATTTCATAATTCACTCTACATTTTCCCCCCATTTTTGCAGGATCGTTTGGCACAACATACATCTATGTTCCCGTGTCACTTTGCCTTTATCTCTATCATCACACCTTTCACCCTGTGTTCTAGTTCTTTTCTACATTTCATTTCATCCCTGAGGATTCTGAAAGCAGGAATTATCTTATCCTTTATTGTATACATTATGATTTTAGGGAAATTAAATTGTATAGTAAATAAAAGTTAACACTATTTACAGCAAGCACATTTAAATTTTGAAATACAGAGATAGAGTCAATCCGTGTTATTCACAGAATTTTTTTCTATGAAGTTGCCGCAAACACTGAGTTAGCAAATACTGAACCAGAGCTCCTGTGGAAAGTATAGGGTAAGATTCCTGCAAGCCTCTGATCACAACTTTCTCATCAACCAGTTAATGTGTAGTAACTGTAATATGCATGTTTCCATTTAAAGACACCTACTTAATATATGTTTTTAATTCATTGACATTTGTCAATCAAATCAAAATTAAGTGTATAATTTACAAACTCAAGGCCAAGAGCACTATAACTCATACCTGAACAAAACAAAACTTATCTAATACACATACTGTCTCAGGAAGGCACATCCTAGCTTCCTGGCACTTAGGAACACACTAGGGAGCACTTTACCACTACACTTGGGGACCGTTTTCGGCAGCAAAATCACCAAAAAAAAAAAAAAAAATCACAAAAATGTGAAAAATGTGGCAGTAAATAGATCCCAAAAAGGATTGTTGTTTACGATAAGAGAGCTGAAACAAGAAGGCAGATCATCACCTTGTTCTACCTCAGATAAGAATGTGCACATCAGGCTGTCAAATTTTTCACCACACTGCACATGTCTTCAAATGACCTCAAAACTGCTGTGAGTACTGATTTGGGGATTACAAATAAATGTTAGCGAGTAGGCAAATTTGCAGATACAGAATCAGTGAATAATGAGGATCAACTCTATTATGTATCACTAATATTTAATACGATAGTCACCATTTTATTTAATCCAAATTAAATGTGTCGTGGAAATAGACTTAGTTTCTGTGGAGTATTTTATAAATAGTAATTAAAAAATTTTATTTGAAGTAGAGTTTACTTATGTGATATCCAAAGTACCCTTTATTTATCTTGACTGTTTAATTCAGCAGAGTGAGAAAATTTTAAAACATGTATTCTCTACTCCCCCTATAATTTGCTCTAATATAGAAGTTAATATAATATTATACTAAAAAGAAAGTATAGAATGCATAAAGGCACATCATGAGCACAAATATCTGCACAATGGATTCACAGCAGCAACAATGAGGTTGGCTCAGAATAGAAGACAGATATGCATCTTAGTGATGATAATTCACTCTGGAGAATGATCTTCTGCAATTTATCCAATCCGCTGTGTGCCACTAGATGTATTATGTGCATCTTTTTATTCATACTATGTGGGACTATGAACAATATCAGGATTCATTAAGATGCCTAGGAAAGTAATGACCATTTTCACAGTAAGAGTATTTTACATAATAGGAAAAAATGGATATTGTATGTCTAAGATATTATTCAAAAATATTTGCCTACATTAGTATTTGTGGGAACTAAAAAAAATTAAACTCTTATCTTTAAGTTAGTGTGTTCAATTTAAAAATCAAGTGTTTGCATGTGAGGGTGATATAAGAAATACATGGTAGGGCATAAGTCCTGACAATACACAGGCGAAGAAAGGCATAGCATAGGAATTTATAAAGGATATAACTAACTTTTACACAAGGAAGATGGACATAAAGTACTATGATAAAGATTGAATCAGAATGAGAAGATATGGATAGGATCTTTTGTAATGGTTCTTGTAGGACAGGTTGTATTATGAGGGTTATGGTGAGCCACAGGGAAAAAGCACACTCATAAGACAGCACAGATATGCTCAGAGTCACACTTCATCTCAGGTAGAATAGTGTGTGTGAGCCTGTGGCATGAGTTGGCACAGTCAGGTTTGACTCACTCAGATCAGTCATCTGGCAGACATCTTCGACATCTCCCTTCTTCTCCACCTCCATAGTCAACCAGTTGCCAAGTCCTAACATATCTATCTCCTCGCCATCTCTAGAGTTTGTTCATGCCTTTCTCCTCATCCTTCCTATGACTACCTCCACGTAGGTCTCTGCTATCTCTTACTCCAATGGCCTCTTGACTATTCTCCTTGTCTCTAATAAAGGCCCATCAATCTGTTCTTCACACTGCAGTTAGAACCAACTTCTCATGTTGTCAACCATATAATTTTATTGGTAAGCCCAGAACCCTTTAAAGAGTCTCACATGGCCTGGAGCAGAGGCTCACACCTGTAATCCCAGCACTTTGAGAGGCCGAGGCAGGTGGATGGCTTGATGTCAGGAGTTTGAGACTAGCCTGGTCAACATAGTGAAACCTTGTCTCTACTAAATGTATAAAAATTAGCTGGGCATGCTAGTGCATGCTTATAGACCCTGCTACTCAGGAAGCTGAGGCATGAGAATCACTTGAACCCAGGAGGAGAAGGTTGCAGTGAGCTGACATCTTGCCCCTGCACTCCACCCTGGGTGACAGAGCGAGATTCTGTCTCAACAACAGAAAGATTCTCACAGTTCTTGCATGTTATAAAGGCAATTAAAAACAGGTAGCCTCCCCATTTCCTTCTCCAACCTTAGCTCTTACCATTTCTCACTTTGGCTTTTTTTTTTTTTTTGACATTATGCCCTCACCTCAAGTAACTATGATTGGCGTGTTGTCTTTTGGCTACAGGCTTTTATACCTGCTGTTTCCTTTGCTTAGAGGTTTTTATCTTCCCCACCACTCTCCTATCTAGGTAACTTCTACTTACCTATTCAGATATTAACCTACATGCCAATTCCTCTAAGAAGCTCTTCCTGACTTGGAAATTTGATCACATAGCCCTCTGAATCTTTCACATAGCACCTTGTGCTTAGTCCCTATAGAATTAATTCACAGTTCATTATAATTATATATTTAAATTATTGACTCCCTTCCAACCAGACTGTAAGTTTCCTGCAGGTGAAGAGTATGTTTTATTTATTACTGAGTACTTTCCAGTATAAATTGAAATAACACAGTGACTGGCAAATGGGCTAGTGAAGATTTTTGATGGAAAGAGTGCTAAACATAGATAGATAGCCAGAGATATAAAGTATTTATCTGTATATTATATGTTGATACTCAGATGGTTCACAATGACTCATGGTTTACTTTTTAAATTAGATAGTAATTATAATCATCTCTGGGTATCCAGAGGGAATTGGTTCTAAGATCAAACCCTTGGATACCAAAATTTTAAGATACTCCAATCCCTTATGTAAAACTGCACAGTATTAGCATATAACCTAAACACATCCTCCTGTATGCTTTAAATCATCTCTAGATTACCTTTAATACCTAATAAAATGTAAATGCTATTCATTAGTTGTTATTCTGGGTTTTTAAAAGTTCAAGTTATTGTATTGTTATTTTTTATTGTTTTGGGTTTATTCCAAATATTTTCAATCTATGGTTGATTCAATATGGGGATGGGATACAGAGGACCAACTGTACATAAAAAGACCTATTATAAATCTTGATAGGACTAATGGAAGAGCATTTAAATTGTTTTTCTCAACATATACATTGAATTTGCAAGTTACTTATGCCTTTGTTGAGTGGTCAGATGGAAGCAGGATGAATATTACCACCACACTTTCAGCTAAGCATATTATATTACATTACTTCTTACAGACATTTAGTGTTATATCTTATTTTATTCAATTTATCTAATATTTTTTTCTCTACAATTAATGCATTTTCCTATTACATCATGATGTGAGAGAGACTGGATAGAGAAATCAAATGAAACAGCAATCAGGAGATCTTATTCTTCCTCTCTTACCTTGGGAAAATTAATCTGACTGTCTGCGGAAGAAGCTGCTGGGATGAATCTATCAGAATTTGCAAGTCATTTATTCCTGCAGATGAGTGTATATTATTACCACCCTATTATGTGCAAGACACTTTCCAAGATTCAGTGATAAACATACATTATATTTTCTTAATTATCATTAAGAAGTAATTGAGAAGTTTTCTTGGTTTGAAATTTCACTCCTTCCCCTATGGTTTTACAGTTTAATAGCATACAATTTCATGATAAACTATTAGAGGTAAGGATTCTCTTTATCAGTAGTCTCATCATGTAGAGTTTGACTAGCATTTAAGAACTTGATTTCTGTTCTCTTTTTGTCCCTTTATCATCTGAATAATTTCATAAGCATATAACAATTATCTAAAATATAACTGATGGCATTATTTATTATCCACCTGTTTAAGATTCCTTAAGGACAAATTATACTCTTCTTAAACTGTCTTCTGCATCTTAGTTGTAGGTGTTTATCATCATGAGAAATACTCATTCATTCAGTCTTTCACTCATTTAGAAAACTTACTAATCATCAGCTTGTTTAAGCCTCTGTCATAGGTGCTGGAATAAAAAGTGATTAGAGCAAAGGCCCAGCCCATGAGGACCCTAGAGGTGAGTGGGGAAACAAAGGGAAGGACATAATCACAGTAGTGTGCTAACTGCAAAATGAGTGATTTCAAACCCAAAACAATTTTGCCTTAGATGCACTTCCGTTATATAGGCCCTTTGGGTAAGTACAATAGAGAATTTAGAGCCGAAATTTGCTAATATGAAGCAAAACCTTAGAACTGAGGGAATCATAGAATCCTAGAGTTAGAGTGTGCATTGAAACATCCAGTTCAAACTATTTGCTGCAGCTTGAGTTCACTCAAGTGCCAAATAGTCCACTAGCTTGGCTTGAATACTTCTAATAAGACACACTCCCCATCTCCTTTCATGTAGGTCTTGATCAACTCTTGTTGTTTATGAATTGTTTTCTTGTAATGAATCAAAATGCATCTTGCCACACAGAACAAAGTTAATTCTTCAGCATAACAGCCTTGCAAATACGACAAGGTAATTGTTAGTGATTCTGAGCCCTTTCTCCATTCTAAATAAAATTGATACACCATTGGTAGAAATATGTTCACCATCCCAAAGTCTTTTCTGAATATACACAATAGTACAGAGTTTTTCAATGTGCCAGTTGCAATCGGTGGGTAGTGATTTCAGTCCAGTGGATGAGATTTAGAATTGAGTAAAATAAAATACAAAATATTTGTGTGTTTTCCACATCGTAAGCATAAGTATTGTTTCAAGAAATATTAATTTGTTTCAGATATGTGTTCAGAGTGGTGTTTCTGTGTATACTGACCCCCAAAGTAAAATGTATTTTTTAATGTGGGTCACAAGAGATAAAATAAAGTAAAATAAAATAAAATGCCACTGATATATCTGGGGTGAGGTCTATGAATTGCATTTTTAATAAACTCCCAAGTTCTGCTGATGATGATCTGTAGAGCCCACTCTGAGCACTGTTGCACTAAGTGACAACATGACCAACTTACATAAGAGCCAAGCTGAGTAAGGAGAAAGGTGTCAATCTATATAGCAAATTTTTATTAATGCTTAGTAAATTTATTAGTAATGCTTAATTTCTTTTGTATTTTTAAGTGAAACTAAATACTTGTAGCAATTGTAATAATGTACTTTGCAGCCCTCTTTGGAGACAGTGGAGACGTGGGAACAGTGCTAGAGAGCGAGGTTGGGTTAGAGATACAAACACTAGGACTCTCAGAGAACAGTGTCTGATCCTCAAGAGTTATTAATTTAGATTTGCTGACCTCAGAGAGAGTCTAACCCATCTTAGTTTTCTAATGTATGTTCCCTAAACCGCCCTTAATTAATCTGGGGGACAATGTATACTCAATGGTTTGCTTTGTTGTATGATCTCACCATTGGTTTCATCTAACTGCTCCAGTCCAAAGTTGATTTTCCTTAACAGAAAATTCAATGCAAAATAGTTCACAAATTTTACCCACTGTTTGTCATTTTCCAACTTGATTTTCTCATTTTCTTGTTAATTATTTACTGTAACATTTAATTTTCTCCTCTTCTTCCCTTCTTGTGTGCCTCATTTTATCTTAGAATCATCCAAGGGCTGCTTTTGGCAGCACTTTCAGTGTGTAATATGCTTACAGTTTTGAGGGATTTCCCCAGCTTCTAAAGTTGGCTTTCCTTTCAAAGATGTATGCTTGGCATTACGCCTATGCATCTTTCCTCACTGTTTTCTCTTTTCCGTTCCTGAAATTCAGAACCTTGCTTGGCCTTACCTTTCCAAGTCTTCACGACTCTCTATGCCATAGTTCCTCTCTCCAGGACTCTTCTGTTGTGCAGACAACAAAAACAAAATGCCAATTTTAGTTTCACACAATTCCAAAAACTGTTTACAAACTGTTAACAATGGCAGAAAGAAGCTTTGATATACACAAATTGAAATGGCCTACATCTTAATATTGCAACACGGTATAGAACAGAGCTCTTGAAATATGTGTCCAAGAGTAGGAAGTGGTTTTTAGTTTGTGAGTTATTTGTGAACTTTTAATATTTTGCAGTATAGCACGAGGAAGTCTAAACTTGTGAGTTTATACCTGCCTCTTATGAGCTTGTAAATTTTGAGTAAGAGACTTAATTTTATGACTCTCTACTTCTTTCTCCTTAAAATGGGGTGATAATACATGATGAGACTGAGTGATTTAAATATATGATAAAATGAAAAGAATTATACTCATGGAAAGTTCTGTGCTAATTAACAATGTTCGATTCCTGAATTATGGGTTCTTTTGTTAAGTTAAATCTGATTTCTCTACAGACCATTTCTCAGTGGTGTTAATGTCAGCTTCAGGCTGCATGCCCCCTTTTAGGAGAGACTGTCTTCAATCTGTGCTATGTATTCATTTAATCTTGCTGTCAATTCCAAATATTTACTGATAAATCAGTGGCTGCTTGCTTGACTGTACACTATCATATGTCACCTCCTAATTCAATGACGTATCATATTCTCATTTACTTCTGTTGTCTGTGTATTTATTAAGCATTCTGAGCAGTCTAGGCTAAATTGTTGGCAGTTGCCTGGCTGTGGACTTGGAGCTGATCCTTCTCAGTTTTCTTGACTGCTTCTTAAGTATCAGTTCTGGGATAATGCTACCCACTCTCTCTGTGTTTCCCAATGTTACTCAGACCTTAGAATGGATATAATACTGACTTTACCCCTGTTTCTCTTTTTTCATTTAACACTAACAATAAAGCTATTTTCGATGATGCCAAATATATATTCATAGATTGCTACCACAGCTGAGTTGTTGAGAATGATAACTCTATACCCAGAGGGATAGAGTTTGTAAATTAGAGCTCTTTAATTATTGGTTTTGACTTAAGAGACAAATGACACAATGACTTAAGAAAACTGAAGTGGCAATTATAAATGAAACCTATCTTTCAGATAGCTACAGTTTTTTAGATATAGTCTTCAGTCATTCAACAAGTTTGTATTAAATGTACATGAGTAGTGTTTTGTTAAGTGTTAAAAACGTAAAGGGAAACTATAAATATAATGATATTGTGAGGAATTTTTAAGTCTGATGAAGAGAAATGCACATGCACTACTAAAATCTGTGGAAGAAAAGTCCACAGTATATTTTAAAGAGATCTGATTTAAGCTGGAGAGGAGGGGGACCTCACAGTCAGGCTTCCATGACAAGGTGATATTTAGGCAATATGCATCTCCAGGGCTTCTGTTCAGCACAATCACATATTTGTTAACATTTAACCTATTTTTAGGTAAATTTGAGGGCATTGTTGGTGCTCAGATAAACAGCCAGTGAGTACTTGTACTTATAGCAATGTAGCTTTACATTAGCAAAGAAAAAAATAGCAATTGTTCACTTCACAGCCCTACCCTAATGGGAAATACCATTCAAACATTTGGTCTAGCTATGTATGAATCCAGCTTTTGAAAAGGTTGAGGCAAATATGTTGAAATCCAGAGCTACATGTGTGGTTTTTGAATCATTCTTCAGAGACAAGTATGTTCCTTCCCACGCATAGAATCTCCCCATTGCTCCCTTTTCAGCCAATCCCAGTTCTATCAGCGATTGCTCATAGTTCTTTGGTTACAAAAAGAATACAGGGCCACTTGTCAAGATATCAGAATACTAGGATTACGTATTTCTGGTTAGTTGAGGAAAAAAAAAAAAAAAAAACCATGGAAGTAGAAATGCTCTTAAAGACAGAGGACTCTGTAGCACTGCTCTAGGTCCTGGCAGCTGGAACCCTTAGCATTCCTCCAAGGTAACATCAGTGGAGCGGACATCCTCATTACTTAAAAACCCACTACAGTCGACACTCCCTATTTCTTCCTCCTTTACTCCCTAACCTAATCCTTCACTACATACTACATTAAACTATCTTGTGGCACTTAGGTAAACACAATAAGAAAATAGAGTGTTATCCTGTTGCCTTTTTTATTCCTGGCTAACTGGATGCTGCCCTGCCTTCCATTGTACATATGAAGATACAATTCAGAATTGACAGTCACCTAAGGCTGTCAAATACACTGTTTAGTGAAACATGGACCAGTGAAAAATTTTCTACACAATGCGTAATTAAGGTCTTGGAGACCTTCAAGACCTTTAGTGATCTTGTTTTTCTTTGGGTACCTGCAACCCCTAACTTGTGTACAAATTGACCACAATTTAATGAAAAAGCAGCCTGATCACTACCTGGGGCTCTAGGGGTTTCTAAAATATAAAGAAATGTAAGAAGATTAGCAAAACCATGCGTAAGTCTGTGGTTGCAATCAGTAAGAATGGGAGGTAGGAGGCGAGGTTCTTCATGGTCTTGAGAAATGATAGGTGGTTTGTAAACCACCTTCTAAGGTAGCTAAATAGCCAACTGCAGGGTGTTTAGTTTGATTCAAGATTGTTAAAAGAGCCATTTGCTTAATACAGCAGAGGATAGACTGAGGCTTACTCTCCTTCTTTTTTCCCCAGTACCTACTGCCTTTCCTTTAAAATATCGAATTTGAGTTTGAAGGGAACCAGACTATTAGTTGACTAGGGCTTTCAAACGCATTGTTAAACCATAGTTACTCACAAGTAAACTAGAAATAATCTAAAGCCTTGTCTTGAAATCTTTTTTTAAAAAAATTCTATGGCATTTGGTATACCTTATAGGTATCAAAGAAATATCTGGCAGATGGATTGAACTCTCTATGACTGTTAGGGGATACAGATTATTGATGAACATCACAGGTTGAATGTTATTCATCAGAAGAAAAAAAATACACTTGAGATCAAGCGCTACTTTCTCTGGGAGGCCTTTGAGACTTGTCCTTCTCTGTTCACCCCCACCTTATTCCTAGCTTCCAGCGTAGATGTGTCCATGGCTGCCTTTATTCCCTGGTGATGTCTCATCTCATGTACTTCAATCATGGCCACTCTGTATCAATAACAGAATATTAGACTGATTTATTTTCATGTCTATGAACCTGAATTCGCCTATAAGCATTTTAGGGACAGAACTCACATCTGATTAATCTCAGTATTACGAGGACAATCATTGGAACAGAGAAGGTGCCAGATATGTAGTTTAAAATACATAAATGAAGAGTAAATAATAAACATAACAATAAACACATTAATTTTTCTAGTGCAATCTCATTTCTCTAAAAGAATGTACAGTATCCACAATGAATGATGATGATAACACAAACACCTTTAAAGATAGAAAGTGGAAAATGTGAATCTTGATGCTTTTTAATTTTTTTCTTATGTTCTAAAAAGCCACAGAAGAAGTCATGTGAATAAAAGACATAAATGTTAGCAAATGGATTTATCGCTTTTAACTGTGCCAGCTTCTTGGTGTAATGCTTGAGCATTAGTAGTTAGGCAATACATTTTAATGAGTGTTTCTAACTTACAAGTGTATACTCAGAGATGGGAACACTGTATCACTTAAATAATTAATAATAAATAGTTAATATGTTCCTCCAGAGTAATATGTTCTTCCTTCTATTATCTCTGTCCTATTGGATGGTCTTCATTTATCTTCTAAAGAAGACTTTAGGGTTTGGGACCAAAGTAGAGGGGAATGTACACTTAATTTTTTTTTTTTCTGTAAATCTAATGAGCCCCTGAGCTGAGAGGTCTTTCAGAATGCACACTTTGTATTTGTAGGCTCAGGTATCTGTATACTGAAAAATCCTTTCAATTGCAATACTTTATGTAATGTCCTAAAAAATGTGTTTTCAAAGACAGAAATCATTGCTATTCAGATGGTTTATTTTTCTAGAGCAAGTAGTTCATAGCATTGACTTTCTAAAGCTATGTTTCTATAAGTGTTCTTTTAGTCATGCAAATTCTGAAATCATTTGAAGGGGATCTTACAGATGTGTTTTGTTATTTTATTTTCTTAAATTCCATCCTAAATTGGGTCTGAGCATATGATAGTGGAAGGGACTAGGAGTGAAAGATTGGTCGTTCTGGTTTGCCCTGGGCCATCCAAACAGCTGTATAAGCAGCAGGTCCTGGAAATACTGGGCTCACGATTTTTGGATATGATTCGGTGATCAGCATGACTCCACCGCAGGACCTCACTCACTGCCTGTAGCTGTTTCTTTGTGGTCATTCTGGAAGTCAAAATTCAATATGAATGCCTCTTGAGAAATGCTTTTAATGAACTATAAAAATCAGTAGTCTGAAGAGAAGGTCATTTCTGATACAGTGATTATAGTCATTTCTGCACACCAATGCCAATTAAAGACTATAGATATGTAACAAGCAGGAGACACACACTATTGCAACAGCAGCTGAATTATGACACCTGACAAAGCACATACCTGGAAGCTGATGATTTCGCTATGAAAAGCAGGATTCAGCCTCCTGTGTTTCATACTCTTCTTTTAAGTGCCCTCACAGTGAACTCTCCAAAATGTTTTAATTTTAAAAATCATTTTGAATTCACGGACCTAGTGATTGTTTATCCTTTTTTTTAACTGCTTTGGAAGATTAAATATTTAAGTTTTTTTTTTTTTTTTTTTTTTTTTTAGATCATGCATTCGTGCAGCTTTTGAATTCTTTTGAAATAAAATTGCTCTTAATGAAACATCTGAAAACATGAACAAACACTGAAGAAACAGAGTTCCCCAGAATAATGATGCTATTGTTAAGTGATTGAATAGTTGGGAGATTAATATCATGGTGTACTGGCATGTTGGTTAATTCTAGCCATAATTTAACTGTAAAACCTACTTAAGAAAGCAGGAGGCTGAACGGCATGTCAGACACAAGGCACCCACATATAGAGCTCAACACAATAACAAATTAAACACTGTTTATATACAGACATAGTTGGCCTTATTTTTTTTTCTTAATCTGTGATTTAGGTAATAATTGCACTATGATTTTAACTCTCTATGCATTTTGAATGTCTGCTTAATTGTTTTATTACCATTGTATTCTCTGATACTAATACAGGGTGCCAGTGAAATTTAGCTCTATGTCCCTAAGTCTTTATGCACATAAGACTGGCATTGATTTAGTCTTGATAGCACATATCCTGTTTCTACTAGATTACTCTAAAATTGTTTGGCCAAAGGCTATGGGGAAATTTTAGGCCAAGTGAAAATGTATAATTTAATTTGTGAAGAGTTCTCACATATTCTAAGCTTGGCTTTTCTTTCCCTTGAATATTTTACCAAATTCCCTAAATGAGACCAAAGTGCCTTTTGCTTAAATTTTGGCATACCGTGAAATGTCTTTCTATATTAGCTATAGATTAATGTGAACCTGTCAGCTGAAAGCTGTACAAAATCTTGCAAAAGGGAAAGAAAAGAGTCTCATGTAAAGTTCAAATGTACCATTTAGCTACTTCAGTTTTAGTAATTGAAGGGTTTTACTAACCTGACAAGTTATCTTGACTCTTAACACACAATTAATTTCTCTGTGTTCCTAAGTTCAACAACAATGCATGGAATTTCATGAGTTTGTGTTTATGTGTGTATATACATCTGTGTGTCATGAAGCTGTGTTTCAGACAGTGATAAGAAAATATCCTTAGTGATCAAATCAAAATACAGGTTATGATTCAGTATGTTTGGGATGATCCTTTATAACCTGCATTTTTTTTTTTTTTTTTTTTTTTTTGAGACAGAGTCTCGCTTAGTCGCCCAGGCTGCAGTGCAGTGGCGCGATCTCAGCTCACTGCAAGCTCCGCCTCCCGGGTTCACGCCATTCTCCTGCCTCAGCCTCCCGAGTAGCTGGGACTACAGGCGCCCGCCGCCTCGCCCGGCTAATTTTTTGCATTTTTAGTAGAGACGGGGTTTCACCATGTTAGCCAGGATGGTCTCGATCTCCTGACCTCGTGATCCGCCCGCCTCGGCCTCCCAAAGTGCTGGGATTACAGGCGTGAGCCACCGCGCCCGGCCTTATAACCTGCATTTTTAAGAAGCTTGAGGTGATGCCCAAGCTGTTGTTCCACAGACCACACTTTGAATAGCAAGGTCTTAAAACATGAGAATTAAACGTATCTTTTGTAGGTAGAAGTATTTGACTTTACAAAAATATGTACAGATATGATACTATTCACTTGAATAAGTGAGGATCTATTAAGAACTATTTTCTTGGTAGAGGACTAAATAATGTTTTACCTCTTTGCCTGTTAGCTACCGTTTAATCTTTCAAGGAATGCTATTGACATTTTCGGCAACTTGGTTTCTCCCCATTACTGTGGTCTCATCTATATAAATGTATATATGTGACAATGAAAATGGCTTCAAGACCATGAAAAATTCCATAAATTTGGTTGCTTTTATAAATTATATGGTTTTTAAGTGAACTTAAGAGTCTACCGCACTCTACATGCTAAAATTGCTGATGTGCTTGAAATATTCCATTCATCAAAAAGAAACAGTGGACCCGAAGATCTCTATGTCCTCTGACTTCTGTGGTGGCAGATTCCCCAGAAGGCTTGTGGTTTGATGGGACTTAAGCCTGTTTGGATAACTGCACACAATACCCATATGTACCTCCAGAAAGGCTCAGCTTTAAATGCAGCCATTACACTTAGAAAAACATCATACAGCATTAACCTAATCTGGAATAAGTTAAGTAGCTTATCCTAAGTACGTGGTGAAATATAGTAACTTTGTAGGACTGGGCTTCGGGGCTTTCTAATATAGAAAGCCTTATAATATATAATATTTGAGAAATAACTTAAGATGGATGCTTATTGTATCTTCTAATTTTGTTGCTGTATTAACACCAAAAACATGGTTCTATTGTTACTGTTAAATATTTGTTGCTTGGATTATTTCATACTCTTCTAACTAGTTGATTTAATATAAAATTGGCTTCCTTTTTCTGGTTTTTTTTTTTTTTTTTTTTTTTTTACTCATGTTTGCTTGACAGTCTCATGAAATTGGTTTTCTAAGCTAGAAAAATCTTCTCCAGACCTAATGTAAATAAGCTACCTCAAATTAACAAAAAATCTTATGGAGACAGAACCATCTAAAGAAAAAGTGTTTGGAAACAAGGATGCTCTCTAGATAAAGTCATTTTTTGGTTGCTATTTTTGTCTGTATTATAACCAAACACTCTCTCTCTCTCTCTCTCTCTCTCTCTCTGTCTCTCAAGATGTTCCTCCAAAAGCATGGTGAATTATAGCGAAATGGTGGGACATAATATTACAAACATTTGTTCCTTCTAAAAATCAGACCATATATTGGAACTAGTTTATGACTCAATAAAGTTCAGCATTCTCGTAAATAGCAGGGAGGCCTATCTTGAAATGCCTACTTTAGATTTGTCCATCAAGTTTCATTAATGCATTATTAATTATTCTGTAAAGCCTAGAAATCTTACAAATAGTGATAGCATTTTAACTCATACATGGGAAATATTAAAGAATTCTGCATCGTTAAACATTGGTAAGGCTGTGGAGAAACTATTATTCTGCTGGTAAGACAACTACTGTGGGAAATGTGCTCTGCGTGCTTCAGCGATCCCACTCCTGAGCAGATACCCTAATCAAACTTCTGCACATTTTGGCCGGGCGCGGTGGCTCAAGCCTGTAATCCCAGCACTTTGGGAGGCCGAGACGGGTGGATCACGAGGTCAGGAGATCGAGACCATCCTGGCTAACATGGTGAAACCCCGTCTCTACTAAGAAATACAAAAAACTAGCCGGGCGAGGTGGCGGGCGCCTGTAGTCCCAGCTACTCGGGAGGCTGAGGCCGGAGAATGGCGTGAACCCGGGAGGCGGAGCTTGCAGTGAGCTGAGATCCGGCCACTGCACTCCAGCCTGGGCTACAGAGCGAGACTCCGTCTCAAAAAAAAAAAAAAAAAAAA
>NC_037669.1:175987288-176011235 GCF_003255815.1 Theropithecus gelada
AAAAAAAAAAAAAAAAAAAAAAAAAAAAAAAAAAAAAAAAAAAAAAAAAACTTCTGCACATTTTTACCAGTAGATAGATACGAGAATGGTGATAACAGCAATGTTTATAAGGACAAAAATAAAGGGAAGGTGTTTGGATAAACCTAAGTGAAAACAGATGGGAGATAGGATAAATAAATAGTGAATCACTTGTTTAATGGAACGCTATAAACCAGTGAAAATAACAGAATTACAGTCTTTTACACCATCATGGTTGAATTCATGATTAAAAATGTTAAGTAAAAAAAAAGTTGTAGTAAAATATGTAAGCTATGGTTCATTTAAATAGACAACTAACATGGGAAAACTAAGCTATATGTATATATATGCATATAAGACAACAATAAGAAAGACAAGGGAGGGCCGGGCGCGGTGGCTCAAGCCTGTAATCCCAGCACTTTGGGAGGCCGAGACGGGCGGATCACGAGGTCAGGAGATCGAGACCATCTTGGCTAACACAGTGAAACCCCGTCTCTACTAAAAAATACAAAAAACTAGCCGGGCGAGGCGGCGGGCGCCTGTAGTCCCAGCTACTCGGGAGGCTGAGGCAGGAGAATGGCGTAAACCCGGGAGGCGGAGCTTGCAGTGAGCTGAGATCCGGCCACTGCACTCCAGCCTGGGCGACACAGCGAGACTCCGTCTCCAAAAAAAAAAAAAAAAAGAAAGACAAGGGATATTTTGTTACAGAACACAGGGAAGTAGATAAAGTGTCTACAGGGGAAAGTGGAAGAAATGAGGTTGGACAGAGGCCAGGAAGACAGTTCACAACTAAGCCATGAATTTCTTAAATTCTGTCATGTTTTATATCTTTCATATATTTATAAAAAGTCTCACATATTTAATACTCATGTATATAGAAATATGTACTTACACATTTATATAATTTACATGAAATTATATAATATATAACCCTATATTTTATAAAATTATATAATATATAACCCTATATTATGTAAAATTATACAATTATGTAATTCAATGACCAAAGAATATAAAAGCATAATATAAACTGATTATATTTAATTTAAACTTCAATAATTAAATATACTGAAATATAATAAATTATAACACAGATAAACAAGGTAGTATTTGTATATAAATAAACTAAAATTTAAAAATACCCATGATGAACCCCCAACTTTTGCCTTTTGACTATCATGATGCAGAAAATACATGTTTTAAGTTTTTTTGAACATCTACTTGTTTTAAAATTGCAATTTGGCAGTAAATACTTTAAAATACCCAGAAACTACCTAACATGCAGTTGAATCTATAGTTTGAAAGATTCTTTTGAGTTTTCA
The DNA here is from genome assembly GCF_003255815.1 of Theropithecus gelada. NCBI lineage: Eukaryota > Metazoa > Chordata > Mammalia > Primates > Cercopithecidae > Theropithecus > Theropithecus gelada. The sequence goes on from NC_037669.1 coordinate 175,988,629, forward strand.
GAAGACATGTCACTTCTTACACATAGTAAATGAATTATTTCATTGTATCAACAACTTTAAATAGCTGTATCAGTTATTCTCCAACAAGATTAAATCTAGTTGTTCATTGACTCCACTGTAGTGGTTGTAGGAATAAGTCTTTCTATAAGTACACATTCATACAAACACCACAGATTTCCATGCTTTCTCATTTTTTTTCGAGAAACGTATAATTTATAGAAGGAAGCAATATATGCTAGCTCAAAACATACTTATGGCAATACTAATTATAAAATAACCAGTAGACATGTACGTTAGTAGAAATCAGCTGCTGATACTTGTATTAGTTTGAAGTTTGTTGGTATGCTTATATACCCTGGAATGATGACCTACTTGAAAGAAATATGACTGTAGAAATGAATTAAATGAACTGTCACATATATTCCTGACATTTTTTGGTATTTAGTAACTTATTACAATCAATCAATCAATAAACACACTAATAAATTTAATAACTAATAATAACTAATGATTCCCTCATAAGTGTGTAAATTATAAACCACCCAGTGAGTCTCATTACTTACTGCTTAGTCACTGCCTGCTTGTTTGTGTATGTAACTTGCCCTGATAAAAATTTTCTAAGAGTACTAATAGATATTTATATTAAATACATTGCTTTTGGCACTGATCAAACTTAAAAGTCATGTGGACAGGTACAGAAAGTGTTAACGCCAGATACAAAATAATTTATGTAATATGATTACCACTGTGTGAAACACACAAACAAACAAAAAAATATATAGAAAAGAAAACAACATAGCATGTCTTTGTGTGAAGGAGTTATAACTAATTTACATGTTTCTGTTTTTCTACATTTTCCAACTCTGAGTTTATGGGATATGTTCCCTCTATATTGGCAAAAATAATCAACTTATGTCAGTACTCAGGTAAGGAGTAAGCTGAAGACAGTTAAGATAATTTAATATTTATGGGCATGAAATGTAGTTTTTCATTCATTTAATGTTAAGGAAAGTAGAAGCAATTATGTTCCTGTGGCATATGAAAAGCACATATTACATAAATATACTAAATTTTACTTTGGCTTCCCCATGGTTAAAGTTAAGACAAGCGAACAAGAGGTCACCTCTTGAGCAGAATATATTTCATTTTGTTGGTAGGTGAATTCCATTGTGTAATACACATCTGTAACCACAGCCTGTAATCCAGTTGGGAAAAATCATGTAGCCTTGAAGAGAACCTACCTGGTAATAGAATCAGGCTTATTTGTAAAAAATAAATACATGTATGGGCATACAAGTTATATACTATAAATCTCAAAACTACTATATTCATTGCTATAATTAATTTTATATCACGAGGACTTAGGGTTTTTTTTTTGGTAATTACTGCCATTTGATATGGCTAAATGTCTTCTTAGATACAATAAAATCCAGTATGTTATGTGATAATTTATTCTCATCTCTAATGTGTACTTCTATTTGCATAGTTTTTCTTTATTCAGCTTGTGTCAAATGGTTCTAAATTTAAAAAGATTTTAGGAACTTTAAACATAACAGTAAAATTTCCTGGGAGAATGATAAATAGAAAGAATTTCATACTTCCCCATCTCTATGTATCTCATCCTCACTGGAAAACATTGTTAGCTTCTGTCATCAATGCTACTATTTTCTACACATTTTTATTGAAAAGTAGCAAGTAGATAGAAAATTGTACTAATCGTCAGTATATAGCTTGTTGTATTTTCACAAACTGAACACACCCATGTAACCAGCAGCCAAATCATGAAACAGAACATGACCAGCATAGGAAAAACCCTTTATGTCTCTTCTCTCTTTTTGTTTTTGTTTTTGTTTTTTGAAATGGAGTCTCACTCTGTCAATCAGGCCGCTGGAGTGCAATGGCATGATCTTGGTTCAAGTGATTCCCCTGCCTCAGCCACCTGAGTAGCTGGGATTATAGGCGCCTGCCACCATGCCTGGCTAATTTTTTGTATTTTTAGTAGAGATGGGGTTTCACCATATTGACCAGGCTGGTCTCGAACTCCTGACTTCAAGTGATCTGCCTGCCCCGGCCTCCCAAAGTGCTAGGATTACAGGTGTGAGCCACCACGCCCAGTGCCTCTTCTAATTTTTCATCTCTGCCAAGGATAACCACGATCCTGACTTCCAATACATTAATGTATATAAATGCAATTGTAGACCATATACTTTGGTTTATCTGGTGTCTTTTGCTCTGCATTGTTTGAGGATTCACCCACAATTGTTGCCTGTAGCTCTAGTTTGTTATTCTTATAATGGTATGATATTCCATCGTTTGAATAAACCCAAAATATTTATCTATTCTATTATTTATGAGCATTTGGGTAGTTTCCAGTTTTAGGCTGCTGATGAATATTCTTATATTTGTAAATAGTATGTTTAGTACAAGGGATTACTACAAGAAAAAAGAAACACAGCTTCCCTAGTAATTTTATCTGATATGGACGTAGCAGAAAAAAGATTCAAGTTTAACTTTTCTTTTGATTGTTTACATAGGATTAACATCTTCATTTTTGCTTATTTTACAACGTATGTTGAACACCTATTTTGTGCTGCGTTTTGTGTGATGACTGGGTGACACAGACAAGGAAGGCACAATTTATGTTTTCAAGTAACTCTCAGAAATAAGTATGTGCTTACCATGTAGTAGGGACAGTGCTACGAAGAGGCATACTGGTCTAGAAGAAGCTTTTAATTCAGCTCAAAGAAAGATGGTGAGTGAAATATTTCTAGAGGAGACCATTAAACAGAAATTAGACAAAGGAATTGTGAGTAGAGAGGCAGGAGGAAAGGAAGAAAGTTCTTGGCTGATGGAGTTACAACATAGCAGGGAACATTTTAGAAACTTCCCATGATTAAATTTGGTTGTATTTAAGGGGTCACATTGGGGAGTGATGGAAATAAAGAATAGAAGGAGAATCTGAGCTTAGTATCTCCCCTGACTGATATAGTATAAATAAGATATGTGAAGCATTGTGAAGGGCTAAAGAATTATTAAAACATAAGAAGGTTCTTGCGTAGTTCACTGAGATAATATTGCAACCCAGCTGAGCAAAGTGATACATATGGTAATGAAAGGTTTATTATGGTATAAATAGTGTCTCTAATGGATGCTTAAGGCATAATTAAATACCAAAATTAAGAAGAATAATTAGTCAAGTACAATGCATTTGTCAGTAAGTGACTGGCTTTAATAAATTTCTCCTTTTTTTTTTTTTTTTTTTGGAGACAGAGTCTTGCTCTGTCACCCAGGCTGGAGTGCAATGGTGTGAACTTGTCTCACTGCAACCTCCACCTCTCGGGTTCAAGCAAGCAATTCTCCTGCCTTAGCCTCTGGAGTAGCTGGGACTACAGGTGCACGCCACCATGCACAGCTAATTTTTTATAGTTTTAGTAGGGACGGGGTTTTACTGTGTTGCTCAGACTGGTCACAAACCCTTGAGCTCAGGCAATCCATCCAGCTCAGCCTCCCATAGTGCTGGGACAGGCAGGAGCCACTGCGCCCAGCCAATTTTTCCTTTTCTTATTTTACACCACAATTAAGAGTGATTGATCTCATCTTTCCTCCAGGAACATTACCAAACCATGAAATGTTTACAGTATATCTACTAGACATAAATATCCTTTGCATCATAAATGTATAAAGCATGAGGTATCTTCTAAAGGATTATGGGATGTGATGGGTGCCTAAATACAAAGATTCATAGTCATAGATATTTCAAGAAAGTATGAAAACAGTGCTTTGGATTGTGAGAGTACAGAAATCAGGTCATATTGAGAGCATTATGTGGGGCCTTGTGTTGGAAGTTAGATGAATATATTTAAGCTTATTAAATAAGAGTTGATCTGGTAAAAAGATCTACAAGACAACATTATATTCTTCCTGGCATGCAGGGAGCAGCTGAATTTTTCTTGCATTCTTCCTTTATCCCATGACCCTCCTAAATGGCACAAACCAAAAGGCATCCGAGGTGTGTTCTTTGTCATGTAAAACATCCCCGCTGACTCCCTGTGGAATGAAAGGCATGCGCTCAGGGGAGTGTGCAGGCCTGCAGTAATGAGAATGATTAAGGCAAATAAGTGAACCAGAAGTCACTGATACTTCGCTTGAGACAGCATTACACAAACTTTGCAGTCTACTCAGTTTCTTGATTATGCTTTATGGAATCTAATTATAACATAAGTCTGTAATTTCTGACCAATAAGCAATTAAAAGATTGTGCATGACCCCAGCAACTATTGTTTTTGAGTATCTACTATAAGCCTATTATTGAGCTAGAAGACTTTACATACTCGTTTAGGTCTTCTCACCTACCTCACTACCAGTGAGGTCGTTATATACATTTTACATAGAATTTCTAAAGTTCTCTGGATTATAAAGAGTCTATAAAGCCAATAATTTTCACATAGGTAGTTGAACTATGCCATTGATTTATGCGATTATGAAGTATTTAACTAAAGACTGGACAATGGACTCCCTGGTATAGTTCCACAAGGATTGATCTTTTGGAGTGACAAATAACAGCTTTACCTAGTATGCATCTCAAAATTTAATATGAGGAGATTAATGTATTGATAAAATAGCTGTGGTCTCTTTCACATGGGTGCTTCATTTTATACATTTTTAGAAATAAGAAAAACAGAGTTGTTTTGAATTAAAGTTGGCCTTGATTTTATCTTTTCTGCTTTCTCTATGTATGTAATTTTTTTAAAAAAAGAGAAATCACCTTCATGGAACTAGTTATTTCTGTATTATATAGCTTTGTGTATTTTGCCTTTTGTGGGTTCTGAATCTTTAAATGAAGCATGCATTCTTGTATTACTTAATCACAGAAATGCAATTTAAGTGTTACGAAGCTCAGAAAGATTCTACAGACATCTCAAAACTGTCATTCTTTTACAGACATCATTGAGTTATTTGTATTAGGCATTTATAGTAATACTCAAAACTGTGTATCTATTAAAAAGCTTACAGCAGCTGCTATAGTACACGGAATTTCTCTTTTAGCATTTAAACTCATTTTTTTTTTCCTTTGAGTGTCCTTGTAGTTTTAAAATAATACAGTTTCATAAAGTATTTTACAATCAGTATTTTTAAACTCTTTTCTAGTTTGACCCTTGAGTGATATTATAGCTCACTCTCTTTGTGGATGAAATGAAGGAAATGTGCTCAACATAATATATAAAAAGCAATGTATCTTTATCAGCAGAGTATGCACTTTGTCACTTTGCAGAACAGGAGACATACCACTGTATCTAGACATACTTGACTCCCATAGCCGTCCTAATCATCTTGTTTAATGTTCAAGGTGTAATATACGGTATTCACTAATCTATTCACTCATTTAATGAATATGTATTGAGTCCTGTGTGTAAGGTTTGAATAACTCCACTGTTAGGATAAAAAAAGATACAATATAGTAAAGTACAATACAGTAATAATAAAATACAGCATTGTATCATTGATACAATTAATGATCCAATTACCATCTCTAATAACAAAGATATGCCCAAAATACCATTGGATCATAACTAGAATTAAAATTAGCTACTTAAGGATGAGAAAAAAAAAATCAGAGATACGTCAATTCAGTAAGGATGAGGAGATGAGGTTAGTGACATAGACAATGTTTATTTTTTCTTTTTCTTTTTCTTTTTTGAGACAGGGTCTCACTCTGTCACCTAGGCTGGAGTGCAGTGGTGCGATCTCAGTTCACTGCAATCTCTGCCTCCTGGGCTCAAGTGATCCTCCCACCTCACCCTCCAAAGTAGCTGGGACCACGGGAATGCCCCACGATGTCTGGCTAAGTTTTGTAATTTTTTTTGTAGCGATAGGATTTCACCATGTTGCCCAAGCTGGTCTCAAACTCTTGAACTCATGTCATCTACTGATCTTGGCTTCCCAAAGTGCTGGGATTACAGGTGTGAGCCACCACACCCAGCCCAAAGACAATTTGGAGGAGGTTAGAATGAAACTAAGTGACCAATGCCAGACTTGGGAGCTACCACCTCATTAGCAACATATAACTTATTTCAAAATCTAATAAGTGGTTTGGAACTGTGCTTGCAGATACAGTGAGAACCAACTGCCTTAGTCCATTTGGGCTGCTATAGCAAAATGCTACAAACCTGGTGGCTTATATAAAATAGAAACTTATATTTCACAGTGTTGGAGGCTGAGAAGTTCAAGATGAAGGCACCAGCAGGTTCATTGTTTAATGAGGGCTCCATTGTCTGGTTCCTACATGGTGCCTTCCAGTTTTGTCCTCACATGATGGAAGTGACAAGGCAGCTTGCTGGGCCCTCTTTTGTAAGGGCACTAATCACATTCTTGAGGGCTCCATCCTCATGACCTAATCACCTCCCAAAGGCCCCATTTCCTAACACCATCATATTAGTGATTGGGTTTCAACAGATGAATTTTGGGAAAACACAAACATTCATATTGAAGCACCAAGAATGTGTTATAAACTGCTGACTTCCACTCTACTGAAATGTGGCTCTAAAAATGGCTACATATGTTGCAGATTTAATGGAGTTTTCTCTTAAAACTGAGACTGTAGATGATGTCAGGATTTTCAGAATCAGATTTGATGTCTTCTCAAATAGCAAATGTAAAATCTGCTGTGAAGCTATGTTTTCCATTATGTATTCAGTTGATGTTGGATACACAGTTGTACTAGAATGTGCTACATATTGTGAAGCCATAAGCTGCTTCAAGGAACAAGTTTCTTTAAAAGGAAGTTCTAACAAGCAGTGGTAAATATGCAGCTATATTATTTCCAAAGAATGTTGGTAATTTTTCTGCATTTTAAAGGACTAGTTATGTCCAAAATTTGCAAACCTTACACATTTGTGTGTGTGTGTGTGTGTGTGTGTGTGTGTGGCATCTTGACTGGCCAGAGGACTGAGTTTTATCTGAGCTTATTCACTATACATAGGGACAGCATGAAATCAAAGAAAGAGTAGAGCTTTGGAAGCCAAATGTAATTGAATTTAAATATAAGCAATATAACTTAAGTGCTGCATGAACTTAGCCAGGTAACTTAATATACCTAAATTTAATGATTTCATGTTAAATAAATCAAAATAATATCAATTAATTATGTAGGCATGAGAATGTGCAATAAAATATCTACTGCTCTCTGTCACATAGCAGGTTTTTAGTTAATAGCATATATAATGTATATGTGTATGTGTGAGTGTGTGTGTGTGTATATATATATATAAAACATACATGTGTATATACATGTAGTCCGATCATTAGTGGGTGTTTCTGATCTGGGAAATGTTGTCAGGTCCATAAAAATTACTGAGAAATTTAAAGATGTTCGTGGAGGCTTATTATGCATCACGCTCTATTCTGATCTGAGCCTCTTTAAAATGAAGGTCTCATTGAAGAGAAAATCTCATGGGGGAAACAACAGACAACACATCAAATAATAAATATATAAATAAAGTACTAGGTGATTTCATACAGACTGTGAGCACAGCAGCTATTCAGATTTGAGAGAAATAACCGGTGATCAAATAAGCCAAAACACGCAGTTAAGTTTTGAAGGACCTGTATTATTTAGCAAGAAAAGGGGAAATTAGACAATAGTGCCAAGATCACAAACAGAGTCTTCAGGCTCACTCAACTTAGATATTTTTTTATTTGGCCTTTACATTGCTTTGTAAAATCTCTAAGCCAACCTTAAAAAATTGGGAAATTTTGCCTAAAAATCAATTTCTTTCAAAAAAAACATCAGAAGGCCTGCAAATGCTGGGATTATATTTGTTCATGGTAATACTGGTTGAGCTGACAAGCAGGCGTCCCTTCAGTTGAAGCGTAAGTTCTCCAGGCCATCACAGTCTCTATCCAGTATCCATTTCAATACCTGATTAGTTTCTGCCCTAAAAATACTTTCAGAGAAAAGAAAAAGGGGAAGATAGTGAGTTAAACTTTGTTGTGTCATTTGAGATGATCATTCAGCATACAGGGAGAAATATCTAATTAACTGGATATTCAGGACTGAGGATTGAGTGTGAAGACAGATCTGGAGAAGAAACTTTGAGAGTGAAACACAAAAAAATGAGAATTCAAAGCATGAAAATAAAGGATATTTATAATACAGTTGTTCTTATACTGTGATCCTGGGATCAACTCATGCCCAGTCTCAGACAAACTGAATCAGAAACTCTGGGGTTGAGGCCCCAGAGTTATAAGAAGCCACCCAGATGTTCTAATGCACATTACAATTTGAGAATTATTAGTGTAATGCACATTGTAGCACTGAAACTCAAATGGACTGAGGATTAAGCTTCATCTACACACACTCTCTGGAACATGGTGGAAGAGAAGGGGTAAGTGATGGAGATAAGGGAAAAAGTATAGGCAAGAAAAAAAAAAAAAAAAAGAAAAGAAACAGGTGAAGGTAATTCATTAATCCCAAGGGAAGGATATTTCAAGAGGAAGCTATTTCGGAGACCAAATGGTGCCAAGAAGTCAATGCTAGTAACTGAATATTTTTACCAATTAGGAAGTTACTGGTCACTTTTCAAAGTATTGTCAGTGTTTAGGAATTAAGCAGAAACGGGATAATGCAAAGAAAGAAGCAGCTTGAATAGAGCAATCATTCAAGAAAAGTCTAGCAGTAAATGAAAAGAGAGAAACCCTATGATAACCAGTGTATGGATGGATAGGATTTGCAAATGTTTAAGGGCAGGCAGAGGGGAAAGAGCCCTGGCATTTGGGAAGAAGTGTGTACATTTCAGAGAAATATAGGTGAGAGATAGGGAAACAGGTCACAGACATCACAGGGATGAATACTAATGGGGGAGGAAAGGAGAGGCAGGCCTTCTTTTGAGACAGGAGAATGGCAGGTGGCACTAGAGCTGAGAGGCAACAAGTGTTGGCAGAGCCTGGGCTCTGTAGCTGGTCTGTCTGAGATTGGATCCTGCTTTTGGTACTTCCTAGTCACGTGACCCTGGGAAAGTTACTTACCCTGTGGCTGGTGCAGTGTCCTCATTTGTAAAATGTAGCTAGACACAGTGCCTCCCTCAGGGGTTTGTTGCAATGATTAACATGAGTTGAAAAACGTAGAGAACTTAGAAAAAGGGTTAGTGTCTAGGAAGTGTTATAAAAGTAGGTGCCAGCTAAATGAAACACATTGGGGTGGAGATGAGAGGCTTTGAAAGGGAGACCCATGAATTCCTGAGAGACCTTTAAAACCTCCAAAATCTGAAAGCCACTTACATAAGAACTTGAGAATTGATACTACATGGTTAGGCTCTAGAAGGCAAATGGTTCTGGAGATGGGGTACTGTTCAAGATTATGCATGAATAAATGAGGAGTTGATGGCAGTGAGAACCAAGAAATGCCAGGGTCAACATGTAGTCGACCAGATTTAATGGCTTTCTTGGATGATGGCCAGGAAAGGAGACACTAGAAAACAGGGTAGAACAGAGGTACTGAAGTAGAGTGGTGGATCCTGGTGGAAAGATTAGGAGGGACAAGCATATGGGAAGGTAGTGGAGACAGCATTCAAGTGGCCTGGAGAACAGTCTGAGCAAGTAACTAGGTATTGTCAGAAGGAGACTAAGTGAGTGAAGAGGAAACTGTGAATTGACTTGGAGTACAAATTAGAAAGCATAAATGCTAAATCTTGTGCTTTCTTGGGTCCTCTGGAAGCATTGAACTGGGACATTCTGGCTTTATCAAATGATCATAAGATAGTAGTATCTGAGTTATTATTTTATGCTATACACTAAATGTATAGGTAATAAGGGAGGGTTGAATAAGAGAAAGGAGTCAATTTTAACATGTCACACATTGTGCTAGGAGTTTTAATACATTCTATTTTATTTCATTTTTACAGTTGCTATAGAATACGGAACATAGTAATCATACAGATCAAGGAACAGGTGCTGAGGGGTTGAGTAATTTGCCCTAGGTCATGTGGGTGGAGAGTTCAGATTCAAGTCTATATTAGTTGATTCTAAACCTCATCCTCTTTCTATACTAGTTGTCCAAATATTAAAGAATATTAAATATGCCGAAATGCACTGGAATCAGTTGTAGAAGGTACTCAGATGCATGCAAGGTTTCTGACTCTATTGGTATGGAAATCCCTTTCTCATAAACTTTTGCTAAGGTGACAGCTTATATATATCCCCAAACTACATAACCCAACTATATAACCTAAAGTATAACCCAAGAGTTACTAATTCTGAAAACTAGCAAATAATTGATTTTCTTTTGATTTAAGAACTTGAAAGTATGCATTTTTGGCCTGCTATTTTTGTGCCATATTTACATCTATTTCTAATTAAGGAACAAGTAAGGCACAAACCAGTTAATAATCATTATCTGCTTGCCATTTTTCTCACACGATTTTCACTCTAATTCAGTCAAACTACTACTTAGCAACTAGTTATTTCAAGTGGCAGGAGAGATTTACATAGGCATTGCCAATGTTTCCTTTGGACTTTGTTTCTAGAAGGTATCTGAAAACAAACTTCAAGACAGCTATATTTGAGTTGTAAGTTGTTACTATATTTGGCTAAATGAAGAATATCGTCAGGCAAAACTCTGAAAAAATACACAGACTACAATTTTCTCTTTCTTTCTCTCTCTCTCTGTCTCTCTCTCTTTCTTTCTTTTTGAGACAGAGTCTCACTCTGTCACCCAGGCTGGAGTGCAGTGGCACGATCTTGGCTCACTGCAACCTCTGCCTCCCAGATTCAAGTGATTCTCCTGCCTTAGCCTCCTGAATAGCTGGGATTACAGGTGTACACCACCACGCCCAGCTAATTTTTGTATTTTTAGTAGAGATGGTGTTTCACCACATTGGTCAGGCTGGTCTCAAACTCCAAACCTCGTGATCCACCCATCTTGGCCTTCAAAAGTTCTGGAATTACAGATGTGAGCCACTGCCCCCAGCCTACCATTTTCAATTTAAAGTATTATATGAACAAAAATTTGTTTGAAGCTTTAAAGGTTGTTGCCCATATCGATAGAAACTTCTCTTAGTCAAGATCGAGACCATCCTGGCTAACACAGTGAAACCCCGTCTCTACTAAAAAAATACAAACAATTAGCAGGGCATGGTGGTGGGCGCCTGTAGTCCCAGCTACTCAGGAGGCTGAGGCAGGGGAATGACCTGTACCCGGGAGGCAGAGCTTGCAGTGAGCGGAGATGGCGCCACTGCACTCCAGCCTGGGCGACAGAGCGACCTCGTCTCAAAAAAAAAAAAAAAAAAGAAAGTTCCTTTAGTCTTCAGTCTCTGGAGTATTGCAAATAACAAACCACCTCTTTGCTGTTTGTGTGTTAGTCTTTTGGAGCAGTGGTTCTCAAAGCATCATCAGCAGTATCACCCTTACCTGGGATCTTTTTAGAAATGCAAATTCTCCAGGCCCACCTCATATCTACTGAGTCAGATTTCTGGGGGTGGAGTTTAGCAACCTGTGTTAATAAGCCCCCTAAGAGGTCCAGCTGCCCGTTAAACATGGAGAACCACTTTCTTTGAGTATATCAAACTTGAAATGCTGCTTGTACTCCTAGGTTCCTGGTGAAGCTATTTGTAGCATGAAAATAGAAATTTGCTAAGTAGGAATACACTGACCTGGAAAAAGACTCATTTTTTTTTAACAATTGTTTTTCTAATCTCTAAGACATATAAAAATCATTCCTCATTGATAAAATATTGCCCCTTCTTCAAACACTTCCTCTTCTAGGCACTTTTCTCCAAATCTCCCACATAGATATTCTTATTTTGTGTTCTTTGTAAGGTACTAGCCCCAGTGGTATGTTAATAAAAGCCGTTTTACTTTTCACAATAGACATGTAAAATTTATTTGGTGTAGATGCATGATTACAGAGTTTGACTATCTCTCGGGGGAAAGAAACACTGCCCAGATTATAAGACCAAGGACCAGGTTCTGGATTATTTGTTATCTACTCTTTGTAACACTGTGATACTTCTAGGCTTCTGTTATCATACGCAAATGTTAGATGAGAAAGAGTTTGGAGGTCTTAGGTAAGAGCTTGGAGGGGACAAATCATTGAGCAAAGCACTTTAAAAAGGAGTCTTGTCTGATGAATCCTCTCACCTCTGTTCCTTTTTGCAAAGCTCAGGAGGCCTTGGAGAGAAAATTATTGTGTTAGTTTGTTAGGACTGCCATAACAAAGTACCACAGACTGGGTGACTTCATGAAAATGTATTTTCTCACAGTTTTGAGGTGGGAAATACAAGATCAAGGTATTGGCACCATTGCTTCTTCTGAAGCCTTTCTCTTTTTCTTGTAAATGGCTGCCTTCTCTCTATGACTTCACATAGTCTTTTTATGCCTGTCTCTGCTTATAAGGACAACAATCATACTGGATTAGGGCCTATCGTATAACCTCATTTTACCTTAATTACCTCTTTAAAGACTCTGTCTCCAAATACAGTCACATTCTGAGGTAGTGAGGATTTCAATTTTAACATATTAATTTTGAGGGGACAAAATTCAGTCCATAACAATTGTGCATGGCTTTGATTACTCATTTGTAGATTGAACTTGTTAATACTTCAGAATATAAATGGGTTGTAAACTTGTAGGTGAAATCTGGCTGATGTATTCCATTAGAGAGATAGCCCTACCACATTCCAACTGGGTCCCTGAAGCTACAGATATGCTCCATTACCATCCCCAAATGCCAAAGAATGAATGAGCCATCTAGAAGTAGGCAAACAACCACATTTGCTAAAAGGATAATGTTTCATCCATTAAATAAATGTGATACCTTTTTCTAGTCTGTTATCAATATAGAAGGCTTGTGAAAAATGAGTTAGCTGAGAGTTAATTGACTGCGGAGACTCTATTTTCAGTCTCTGCCTGTATTTTTTGAATTAATATACACAGTGGGTGATTCAGCAAAAGGGTTTAAAAATAAATTCTTTATTGAAGGATCCCACCAATTTGATGTCTTCATAATTCATGAAGAGTAGACCCATAATAGCTCTATTTTCTCTTCAACTTTGAAAATAAAAGATGCCATTAGTTTAAATTAGGCTTGTATGTGGAATAATCAAGTGTATCAACAAATATAGTTTGACTCAGATGCTGTTTAAGACTAAGAATAAATGCCAGAAAATAACTGGCTAGTTCTTTTAAAATATTAAATATGAAAATTGTATTGACAAGCTAGGGTAAAAGTGTTTTAAAGAATTGATAGACAATATATAAATTTATAAAATTCAATTATGAAAACTCAAAAATATAATAAGCAAATAGTTAATGTAGAATGGCTACTCTTTTAAAGCGTGCTCTTAGAATATAAAGAAAATAGAATATAAGACATCTTATTAGAGACCTGGCTGTATTTGAATATAAAGAAAATGTCATTAGAGACCTGGCTATATTTGTAGAATATATGAGCACTCAGGCTAGTTGGTGAATATGTAGGTATGGAGTCGCCAAAAAGCATCTTTACAATGTTGTATTAGGAAGTTCCTACACTGGCTAGAGAAGGCCCACGTGGAAAGAACTATAGTATAAAATGTATTTACTTGATTTATTTGTTTCCCCTGAGAAGTTCAAACCCCCGAGGAAGTAGACCGTGGATAGTATTTTATCTCCTCTAGCTGTGAGAAATGAAAGGATAGAGAAGTGAATTGGATTTGTCTGAAAGCTTCTGGAGCCAGGAGGCACATGGGACTGGTGCTCAGGTGTCTATGTCCAGGCATTATTCAGCAATTTGGTCACATAATTTTCTCTAATATTAGATTTTTTTTTCCACTGGTGAGTGGCATAGTTGAAGAAAAAAACTTTATGAAGACGTAAGGTCTTGATCTAAACCCTAAGAAGGGAAAGAGTAAGTAAATGAGGTTATATACATGAAGGAACACTTTTTACTTCAGAAATTTTTATTTTCCTCCAGAGTGTATAAAACTGTGTACTTTTAATCTGTAGTTTTCATTCTAATCTGCTAGTATACTTTGATAAAAGCATAATTTCATAGGTGTATTACATTCGTGGGACTTGTGTTTATAGTGGTTAGGTCTTTAAAAAAAAAAAAATCTAAACCTTATTTATCTACATCAGTTGTTGACTTTGCAGATCACAAAGAATACAGAGCCAGTCATGCAGAAAGTACCTGTTCGTCATCTTGAGAGTTCAGACATGAACTGTAACCAGTGGCCCATTAAGTACCTTCTCTTGTTGTTTAAAGCATATCCTAGCTTTGCAAATTAATTGTTAATGCAGAATGTTGTAACGGAGCCATGGGATGAAATTCCTAGTACTCCAGTCATAGTAGAGATTGTGTCAAGTACTCTGAGTTGTGTTCCATTGTTTTGTGATTCTGTGCTATTGGGAAGTCTTGCCTAGAGAGTGTTTAGAAATAGGGAAGTTAAGAAATAGCACAGTTTGCTTTTTTGGACTGTGTGTGTGATTTGCCATTGATAGTAATATTGTAATAATTTCTGAGAAATATAATAATTCTTCTTTGTTTATAAAAATGTTACTTGTCAAAATACTCACAAATGCTTTCCATAAGAAAACGTTTGACTTTTTTTTTTTTTTTGCTGTAAAAATGATTACATATACTACATTTAATGAAGTAGAGGACATTCTTGTAAGATTGATACAGTAGGACAATATGCATGCCATTAACTATTGTTAATAGTCCAGTTGTGAGATGAAATCCACCATGACACACAGTAATGTTTAATTTCATATTTAAGACAGAACTAAATTTCAATTTAGAAGGTTCTTATATAAAAATTTCAGGAACACCTTTATAAACCAATTAAGAAGGATTTTTGTCTTAAGGGTTTATGTGTCTCGTGTAAGATAGTTATACCTGTCTATTTTTTTTTCTTTTTCTGATTTTTACTTCTCACATATTGTATTAATGGTGCTTGGTGTGGGGAAAAAAAAAAAGATGCAGTGACATTTTCTTCTCTTTTCCCTTATTTTCTACTCTAAAATACATATAATTTTGCAAATATTTATTTACCTTAATAGCTCAAACTTAGCTAACATTACAGCTTTCTAATGGGCATGATTGTAGGTACCATGAATCATTGTCTAGTAAAGAGACTGTTCAAATATGATATTATTTTAATGGTTATTTTCCCCACAGAGAAACTCTTGGGGTGAAATAGAGCTCCAAAAAGAGTGTTTTGGGGGAGATGGGAAAGGGAGGATTGGGAGTCTTTAAAGGGAATAATCTCTTGTGGTAATAGGCGTGAGGTAATAGTCATTTTGATTATATGAAACAAACAAAAAAGCTTTGAATGGGTGAGTATCTGTACAACTAGGTAGAGTGAGAACATAATGAAATCCCTAACATTTAAAACTAACAATGTAAAGTATAAATGTAATTATCTTTTAGCAAATAATTTTACATGTCAATTTTCTCAGTGGAAGATTTTGACAGTCTAAGTAGTAACGTTTGAAGCTTTTGGGACAGAATCTTTACCCCCTTCCACTTTTCATCATTCTCAGAGAATGCCAAAGGGTTGGAAACATTTTTATATAGCTGATAGCAGGGAGATCATCATTGGAAGAAGAGCTAACATTGATAACACTTGCTCTGTGTCGGCCACTGTCCTCAGCACCTTAGGTAAACCCCATTTTACCTTACCCCATTTTACCTTCATTTTACTCTTCTCCTGGAGTCTAATATTCCCAAAGATATAAATGTTGATTGAACTAGGAGATTTGACATATTTGGCTTCTCATTTTTACAGATGAAGAAACTGTGTCTTAGTGAAGTTGGGTTAAACTCTATAGTGTTACAACACAAGGTGAGAGTCAGAGCTGGATGCAAACCCTGTTCAGTCTACCACCAAGGTCCATGCTTTCTTCCATGGATCCACAGAGTGTGATTTACTGTGATCACAATCACATGTGATCTTCTTTTGGCTGCTTGTGACAACCTGACAAGTTTATTTTTGAAGCTCAACCCATTGCTTACATAGGGAAGAACATTCCTAAGTTATAAAGAAGAGCTGGTGAAAGGAAATCATCCAGGTGTGAAATAGGAATTCAGAGCTTGTTTTCTTGGTTTATCCATGCTCAGTTGTGTGTGCCCTGATGTTCATTAGGGTGTTTTAAGTGTCTTCACTGGGTTACAATAACATGGATTTTTTCTCTCTCTCTCTTTCAGGTATGGAAAAATTGTATCTACAAAGGCAATTCTTGACAAAAACACAAATCAGTGCAAAGGTATGTGTAAGGGCATCTGTACCCTGAAATTTTGCCTATGCTATCTGATTAATGGCTCTTCCATTGTAGAGGTCCAGGTACCAGCTCCGCAGTGATCACAGTGCCAATGTTTTGATAAGTTGTATTTCTAGTAACATTGCTCATTAATTTTTTTCATTAGCAAACAAAATGAAAATCACAAATCAGAACAAGTATCAAATTGCTTCAGCATAAAACTAAATTACCTCCTAACAACTTTGGGGTGTCTGATGTGAATGGTATCATCAGTGATGCAAATTGATTTCCTATATAAAAATGAGGAACTCTGAGGAAAACTTCCCCATGCAAAACACATTTCAATTTATCTGTTCTTTAAAGCTTTAGCAACATTGGTTGGCTAGGAATGAATTTACTGATGGGCCTATTGTATTAAGCTTCAGTTACAAGCATCTCACGGGATTTCAGAGTTGGTATCTTATTAAGACAGACTTCGGTTTTCCTGGAAATACTTCTGAAGTCATCTGACTATATCTGTGGCTCATGTTTCTTCATGTCTGGGAATCCTGTGTTCTTTTAAAAGTTGCATTAAATTAATTGTGGAACCTGTATGGTCTCTCTTGTGTGACTCAGAAAATTAGAATGCTTCTTATAACATGTTGTTTGTTGTTCCTTTAATCTAGTCTTTGAAGTAACACTGAAATCAAGAAGTATAGTAGAGCCACGTTCATTCTAAACACTGCCCCTATTTCATATACTAATATAATGTGCACAAGTTTTAGGAAAGAACACTAAGAAACTCCTGTATATGTATCTCCTTACCTACTTGCATAATGGTAGTCAGATTCAATTCAGCAGTTAAAAAAATAAAAACATTCCATGTCTTCTATAAACTTAGAAATGAACTACATTGCACTCCAACCTGGGCTACAAGGCAAGACTCCCTCTCAAAAAAAAAAAAAAAAAAAAAAAAAAAAAAAAAAAAAAGTACCAATAAGGACAGAAAAAACAAAGACCAATAAGGACAGGTTAAAATTTTGTAGGTTTTTAAATGATATCCTGGATATTTTACATTTAATTCTATATGCAACATGGATCTCTTAGTAGTTTTTGAGAAGACAAAATATGATTCTGTAGGTGTTTAGTAAAGTTATTTCAGCAAAAGTGTGTGAAATTGAATTATAAAAGGAGAGAGTGGAAGCAACAACAACAAAAAAATGTAGGCTTCAAAGCCATAGTACAAGAGAGAAATTAGAAAAAAAAATCAGCTTAACTATTACTATTAGGATAATAGAAAGGGGTTCACCATGAAAGTTTTTAAAGGTAGAGTTGGCTATTGACTCCATGTTGAGTCTTCTGATTGGGAAAGATGCCCATGCCACTTGCTGAAGTAAGAAGTCCAGAAGTAGTAGTAGTAGGTTTTGGGGAGAAGGTATTGGACATGCTGAGTTAGAGTCTCTGGCATGGCAACCATGTGGGAGATGTCAAAGAGGGAACTGTCAGAAAGTCCAGGGCTACAGATGCTGACTGAAGTCAAGGGAGTAGATAAGATTACCAAGGAATAATGTGTAGAAGGGGAAATCGAGTGGAGTGAATTAGGGTGGGCAGCTGAGAACTTGGAGAACATGTAAGAAGAAAGCTGGGCCATGACGAAGGGATGTTCCGTCAGTCTTGGCCTGTGGGAAGCATGTGACATGTTTGAAGCATTAGAATGCTAATTATATTGCATCTAGACCTGCCCAGCCCATATACAAAGTCTTAGGTCAGGCAGTTCATAATATTGGTCAAGCACCAATCAGGAGCACAAATGCTGCACAGATAAGCAACACCTGGAAACCTCAATAGATAGATTCATAACTGGAATGGTCAATATGAAGGGATACTTCCCTATGCGGAGTTTTGCTCAAGCATGCAGATGTCTATGGTTACAGTACAATACTGAAGACCATGAAAATGTAAATTGCCAACATGCAAAAACTGTACCCTTCTATAATTGTGAAGGTTTGAAGAAAAAGGGATGTAACTGAAAATGGGTGGTCAGGGTCTCCATAAGCAAATTATATAGTGGGAGTGTGGGTGTTTATCAGGACGAATTATACTATAGGTATCCTTACCTCAGCTCCTAAAATCCCTATCCACACTTTTTTTTTGCAACAGATTATTTAATTTTCTCTTTCTGTGGAGAGATTCCTAAAATCAGTGGAAACAGGGCCTGTGTACTGTAGAAAACTTATCTCCAAAGTGGGATGTGTGAAGGGTGATACAAGACTGTTTATTGGAGATACTAAAAGAAAATATTAGAATTTACATCTCTCTGTTTTTATATCAACATTTTGTGAACATTATATATTAATATAATCTTACAAATACATAGATTTCAAATAAATATGAAAATATTGAGTTTGCTGCTTCAAAATACTTTTATCTCTAGTGATATGAATAATGACCTCACCAATAAATATGGAAGAAGAAAAGGAGTAAGAGAAGGAGGTAAAAAAGGAAGGAAGAGAGAGAGGGAGGAAAGAAGGGGCTGTGGAACAGCCTAGGAAAATCACTTATAGAAAGGCATCTGTAAGAAATTGGACAGCGGTTAGGCCGGGCATGGTGGCTCTTGCCTGTAATCCCAGGACTTTGGAAGGCCGAGGTGGGTGGATCATGAGGTCAAGAGATTGAGACCATCCTGGCTAACACGGTGAAACCCTGTCTCTACTGAAAATATAAAAAATTAGCCGGACGTGGTGGCGGGTGTCTGTAGTCCCAGCTGCTTGGGAGACTGAGGCAGGAGAATGGTGTGAACCTGTGAGGCAGAGCTTGCAGTGAACTGAGATCGTACCACTGCACTTCAGCCTGGGTGACAGAGTAAGGCTGAGTCTCAAAAAAAAAAAAAAAAAAAAAAAGAAAAGAAATTGGACAGCGGTTAGACTGTTTGCACTGAGCGTAATATGAAGCAGGCAAAGTGATCCTGTGTCCATTATATTCTTATAAAAGCCTCCCGTTGCCTTGCTTATCCTCAGCATGTGGAGTCTGTGCTCAGCAGTGGTGAGTGAATCACAACATCAAGCACATCATGGGGGAGGTGCCCTGTAAGTCAGCAAATTCTGATAAAAAATTTACTACTATCACTTTCATGTTTTTAGAAAAATTCTATTTTAATGATATGCTGATGTATATTAGAGTATTTCCTTTCAAAAAATAGACCTTGACATAGTTATGAGAAGATATGATTAGAAAGACAGCAGTTATAGAAAATTGTGTATAATTGTTCAATAAGTTGCGGAAGTTAGGAGAAAGCTATGAGGTCATGGAAAGGTTCAAGGAACTGGTAAGAACGAGTATTGCAACAATCATCTAAATGTTTACTGGAATTGCCAAGAAATGAAGCAGGAGTAGTATTAGAAAAAGCAACTAATCCAAAAGGTATCTGTGGAGAAATAATGGGATGGGAAATGATACTAGGGATCTGTAGACCATGATGAAAATGAAGACTAGTTGGTTATAAAATTTGATGATGTGAGATACTCAATTGGAGAGTTTAGGTAGGGGAGAAACCATACTGAGAAAGGAGGCAAGAGGCCTGCCACTTACAAATCCAGTGGGAGGAGGGATGTGGGAGAGAAAAAAGAAACAAAACTCAAAGTTGAGAGGGCTACAAGGGAAGTAGTGTCCTCAGGGTGAGTTAGGTAATGATGGGAAACATGCAAATTAAAGCAATATGCAGTGATAGTTTATAACCACTGAAGTAGCAAACATTCTAACATGTAGGCCATTCAACGCTGTTCACTCTGAAACTGGTTCATCCATTCTTCATTGGTACCATGCTAAATTGGTATAGCCTTTTGAAAGTCAGTATGGAAACAGCAGTAAAGGGCATACAGTTGAAACTAGTCAGTCTGTTGAGAATATTTATTCAAATATGTTATCTAAACATATGTTTTAAATTATGTATCTCTGTACAACTCTGAACACTCTCATTTTCCTTACTAGGAAAAAATATAGGAAGCATCCAAATTCTAGCTTATGGAGCATATACAACTGTTATGTAGCTGTTAAAATGGTAGTCATAAAGACTAGACTATGCCAAGCCTAGAAACATGTTTATTATATGAAGTTAAATCAATATAAAAGTATATAAAATAATGTGTACACTGAATATGGAGCTCTGTAAATATTTGAGAGTCAGGATCAGTGTGGTTATGTCTGTGGTAGATCCAGGCTGCCTGGGTTGAACACTGCCTCTTCACTTAGTAGCTGTGTGACCTGTGGTAAATTAGTCAATCGCACTGTGCCTTCTGCAATGTAAAAACATCAGCAAGGTGATAACAGAGCCTCACTCACAGGGTGTTGTGATGATTAACAATGTTAATACATGGAAAATGTTTGACGATATCTCCTGTTACTTTTGTATAAAATACTGGCAATATCAAGCAAGACAAAAATGTTTGTTTTAACATAGTGGGATTATGGGTGATATATTATTATTATTATCTTAACATTTCTCCAAATCTGTTCTGTTGTCTTTTCGGGCAAGAAAAAAAAATACAGCTCTTGGAAAAATTAAGCTGGTTTTAATTATGCTTATATTTTGGTTGTTCTTTCTATGGAACCTGAGTAACTCATGACTATATGTTTCTTCGTTTTTGTAAAATAATTCCAGATGAAAATAGTGAAGAATTGGGAGAGAATAGCATGCTTTGCTTTTTAAAATAATAGGCAGAGGTTGAGTACTTCTTGACCATTGTTTTGTTTAGGATGTGTGAGGCGGCTTTTTCAAACAACATCATTAAGAGCATCAAGACTGTCATCATTAGAGAACACAAATTGGATTTGGTCTTCTCTGGGACACTTGGTTTTGAATACTTTGCAACTTTATCTCCAGGCAAAGGCTATACAATTAAATCTAAACATTAGGAACTCAAGGATTTGTTTATTTTTATTTTTAAAGACATGATAGGAATCCAATTCTTCATTAGCTGTTGCACGTACAGCATATTTTGTGTAAGTTAGTCTTTACCAAGGTATGAGAAAGTCCATGAACTTGTCTCCTTAGAGATAAAAAGAAAAGGTATGAAAAGTAACCTGATGCATTAAACCAGCAGAATTTAATCCTATTTTAGTATTTGAAAGAAAAGAAGCTTGTATGCTCTCCTGAATCCCAAGCACACCCTCTAAGTTAGGGACAGTAGTCAGGCCTAGGTAAGCTGACTTACTTCTTTATTCCGAAAGAGGTTATCAGGAGCTCTTTCAACATAACCTCTCGTTTTCAAGATTATTCTTTCTTAGGTGGTGGCTACATCAGCTTTCATTCTGTATAATATGACAACCTACAACAAAACAGTCATCATCGAGCCAAAATGACCAGAAATTGCTGAACAAAGCGAGCAACCGCTCCAGATGGGGAGTAATGAAAAACAGACCACAGTTCATTCAGATATTCAAACACAAGGACGAAATAAGAGCTATTGTACAAGTCACAGAGATTTGCACTGCATTTTTTTGCTTGTTTGGTTTTTGTTTTCCCCATGTGTTTTCCTTCCGGATCAGTGTATTTGCTAATTTAAAGAGTCAGGGAAAATTAAATGAAAATGATTGAAAACAAGGTGTAAATCTTAAATGAATTCACTGGTATGTGCCTTCCTGCTTTTGAAGGTTGGTTTCCCTTTTCTCCCTGCAACCACCAGCCTCACCACCATCATATTTCTGACAGGCTGTATGTTTAGAGTAGAGGAAATGAGTAATGGATATTCCATAGAAAGTTTCCATGCCTATTAACCATAGGATATAAGAATAGATAGAGTGTGCCAAACATACCAGCTCGCTTCTGAGGGTTTGAAATACTCTCTTTTGCCTTTGTTGTCACAGGCCAGTTACATTATATTTATGGAGCTTATGTTACCTTTGACATTACATTGAGCCCTTAAAACCAAAATTGGAGATGAGTATACAAAAGTTCTGAAATCATCCATGAAGAATATCATTCATTCTTTATTAAATAAAATCATAAATTGTTATTTCTTCTATAAGAGAAATAATTCTGCCTATGACACTTATTTTATTGAGAGGATGTAGAGCCCATCTAGGTTGTCTCAGAGAGTGGCATGACTTTGTTACTGTACTGAATCCATTTAGGAGTTCTAGACTCACAATCATGTTACACATTTTTAAAGTATTTCTAGGTGGATAAATATTAGGCCATACACTTGGATGACTTTGGAATTCATCCCTTTTATCTTACTTTTTCTCTTTTTTGCACTGATGGAATATTTATACATGTGAGGGAAGTACATCTTTCTTCCTTCCTTTCTTTCTTTCTTTCTTTCTTTCTTTCTTTCTTTCTTTCTTTCTTTCTCTCTTTCTTTCTTTCTTTCTTTCTTTCTTTCTTTCTTTCTTTCCTT
>NC_037669.1:176357977-176365477 GCF_003255815.1 Theropithecus gelada
TTTTTTTTTTTTTTTGAGACGGAGTCTGGCTCTGTCGCCCAGGCTGGGGTGCAGTGGCCGGATCTCAGCTCACTGCAAGCTCCGCCTCCCGGGTTTACGCCATTCTCCTGCCTCAGCCTCCCGAGTAGCTGGGACTACAGGCGCCCACCACCTCGCCCGGCTAGTTTTTTGCATTTTTTAGTAGACACGGGGTTTCACCGTGTTAGCCAGGATGGTCTCGATCTCCTGACCTAGTGATCCGCCCGTCTCGGCCTCCCAAAGTGCTGGGATTACAGGCTTGAGCCACCGCGCCCGGCCTAGATCATATGTTAATCCACAAAGCGAGTGTTAACAAGTTTTAAAAGATTGTAATCATATTAAACATATTTTTGACATACAGTAGTATAAAACTAGAGATCAATAACAGGAAGTATACTGGAAAATTTACAAATATGCGAAAATTAAATAACACATTTCTGAAAAATCAATGGGTCAAAAAAATCAAAAGATAAATAAAAAAATATTGAGCCAAAAGAAAATGGAAACACAACATACAAAAACGTATGGGATGCAACACAATCATTTCTAAGGGAAAAGTTTAGAGTGATAAATGCCTACATGAAAAACAAAAAGACATCTCAAATAAACAACCTAACTTTACATTTCAATGAACTAGGAACATTACAAACTAAGCCCAAATTTAGTAAAAGGAAGGAGATAATAAAGATAAGAGAAGAAATAAATGAAATTTGAGACCAAGAAACCAATAGAAAAGATCAACAAAACTAAGAATTGCTTTTTTTAAAAAAAGATAAACAAAATTGAAACTTTCACTACACTAAGAAAAAAAATGCTGAAGATTTAAATAAATACTATCAGAAATAAAAGAGGAGAAATTAGAACTGAGACCACAGAAATAAAGGGATCATAAGAGGCTACTATAAACAATTATATGGCAACAAATTAGACTGCCTAGAATAGAAAAAAATCCTAGAAACAAACAACCTACAAAGAGTGAATCATGATGAAACAGAAAATCTGAATAGACCAATAACAATGACGGAGATTCAATCATTAATGGAAAATCTCTCAACAAAGAAAAACCCATGACCTAATGGCTTCACTGGAGAATTATACCAAACATTTCAAGAATAATTAATAGCTATTATTTTCAAACTCTTGCAAAAAAATAAAAGAGGATGATGTAGGTCCAAACTCATTTTAC
The DNA here is from genome assembly GCF_003255815.1 of Theropithecus gelada. Lineage (NCBI taxonomy): Eukaryota > Metazoa > Chordata > Mammalia > Primates > Cercopithecidae > Theropithecus > Theropithecus gelada. Next base: position 176,359,182 of record NC_037669.1, read on the forward strand.
TAGGCTGCCATTACCCTGATAGGAAAGCCCGACAAGGACACCATAAGAATAGAAAATTTCAGGTCAGTATCTCTGATAAACATAGTTGTAAAACTCCTCAACAAAATACTAGTGAACCAAATTTAACAGCACGTTAAACGGATCATACACTATGATCAAGTGCTATTTATCACTGGGGTGCAAGCCAAACACAGAAAAACATATACTGCAGCACCTCACTTACACATGGAATCTAGAAAAGTTGAACTCATAGAAACAGAGCCAGAAGGATCGTTACCAGGGGTATAGAAATGGGGAAAATGGGTAGATGTTGATCAAAGGGAACAAACTTGTAAGTATAAGATGAATAAGTTCTGCAGACTTTATATACATATGGTGACTATAGTTGATAATAATATATTGGATACTTGAAATTTGCTGAGAATGTAGATCTTTTATATCCTTACAACACACACAATAAAATATAACGATGTGAGAGATATATGTTAATTAGCTTGACTGTGGTAATCATTTCACTATATCTGAAAACACCACATTTTACACCTTAAATATATATGATTTTACTTGTTAATTATACCTCAGTAAAGCTGGGGTGAGGAGGAAACCTCTAATGTTTAACTTATGTACAGGACAAAAACTAGCTTATACATTTTGGTGTGGACAATTTGCCCATCTTTGTCCTCTCATGACCTCCAGATGGTGACCTTACTATTCAGTGGATGCAGAAGCAAGATAAATGACCTTTCAAGTCTAGTCTTTGCCATAATACCTAACCCAGTCTAAATGGTGCTGCACTCAAATGATAGTTTTGATTACACTGTAACATGGGGTCAATCATCATTGTTGTAAACGACTTGAGTAATTTTTTGTCTTGATACTTAAAGGACTGTTCCAACACAGGTGATTCTCCTCCAAAACCATAATTATGAGTCTGCTGAATAAATGGATACCTATACTTTAGTGAGCATAGAATAATATTTTTAAACTCCTAATATTGTTGTTTATTCTATTTGTTAAAATCCTATACTTAGTCTAGTTTAACTGTGAATTATTTTCCTTGTGTCCTGGGATTGATATTTAATTTCTTTGCTTTTCTTCACACTTTAGTTATAATTGTTATACATTTAGAACATTTAACCTGGATTTTTGTACTATTTGGTAAAAGTAGTCAAACTTCCCAAACTTTAGCCCTGTTTTCTCCTTACCTATAAGCTAGGAATCAATATCGGAATCAGAGTTGGATAAAAGTTTGTACCCCCTTCAAAGTCTGGCATGAGCTGCTCATGCATTTAATTAATTCCATTAATTAATGGTAACAGTAACTTTAGACACAAAGATCAAATTAGCACATATATATCTAATATATATGTATATATCATATATATGTTTATTAGCCTAGCTGTGAACCTTGATGAGGAATGTGGTATGATTTGTTGATTTTATGTCTTAATGGTCATGTGTTCTGGCTGGCTGAGTCATGTTCTTTTAAATGATGTATTTGTGCATTCCTTCATACTCCCAGAGGTCTTCTAAGTTATAAACACAGAAAAATGCTACAGAACCCTGGTACTGCTTTCCACATGTTTCCTTATGATGTGTGAAAGGTGTCAAATTGTCATTTTCTAAGCTTATGTTACAGATTAAGTTTTTGGTAGCCGTAAGTCTAATTATTCCTTCTGAATTCTTAAATACTGAAATAGGCTACTTAAAAAAAAAATAAAACTGGGTAGGTGTGGTGGGTCATGCCTGTAATCGCACTACTTTGGGAGACCAAAATGGGAGGATCACTGGGAGGATTGTTGAACCTATGAGTTCACAACCAGCCTGGGCAACATAGTGAGACCTCATCTCTACAAAAGAAAAAAAGCCAGCTGTGATGGTGTGCACCTGAAATCCCACCTACTGAGAAGGCCAGGATGGGATAATTACTTGGGATAATTACATGATTGTGCCATTGCACTCTAGCCTGAGTGATAGAGTGAGACCCTGTCCAAAAATAGATAAAATAAATAAATAAAACCAATATTTTCTACTACAAATATATTCATTATTCATTCATAACACTTTGATTATGATGAGAACACTTGTGCCTTAAGCAACAATATGTTCTTCAATTTATATTAATTTTGGCCCACCTAAATAGGATATTTCAAAGAAAAGTATTAAAATGGAAAATCTTCAGTCTAACTGATAATAATAAGAAACATTACATTGTGAATGTCCCACTTTTTCACAGTGTTTTGATTTATTTTATGCCATAAGATCATATTTTTATCTGACATTTGTCGCACATTTAACGCTGGAGGGTTTTAAGTGATGGATATTTGATAAATCTGATTTGGTCAATTATTTGTTACTTCAAATTGGTAATTTAATAATCTTTGTTTTATGCAGTAATAGCATTTATTTACTGAAAAACCTGAATGCAAATAGTATACGTGTCCATTAGTATCAAGTTTATATTTCTGTTGTCAGTTGTAATATTTTTGTTTAGTATGACAATCTGGAAAATAGGTTGATAAATTCCGTGAGATTAGGTCACCATCAGGTGGCTCTCACAATATAGATATGATCAAAGATGAGTATCTGAAATTCACTAGTTTATGTTAATGAACATTCTTATAGAGGCTGCCAGGGGGACAGCTTCTGTTGGAATTATCTTTTGTGAATCCTCCTCATTACGGGGTAAGTTCTTACTAAAGTGAAGAATTGTCTTTCATTCCAGAACTACACTGTCAACCATAACGAGTGGATTATTAATACCGTTTTCAAGGTAGCTCTAGTCTTCATCTGTAGCCATTAATTTGGTGACAGCCAATAATTATTTTAACTGGCCCCTGATGCTGAAATGCACAGATGGTTTTCTTCCTGTGTGGTGCAGGGAACACTTCTAAATTTCTGAGAGGTTTCTGTCACTTCCCAAAGAATTTCCTGACAGCAGTGACATTTGGTCTAATCATTTATTCCCTCAGTTTCATGACTTCCCTGCTGTGGCCCTCATAGTCAGGAAAACTTCTGTTGTTTTAGAACCACAGCTACAAACATCTGCTGCCAATATTTTGCTTAAAGTGTTGCAACTTCCCTTAAAAAAGGAGACCCCCTTTTTTTATGCTTTTAGTTATTTTCCTTAAAATAATGTTAAACTCCTATGAAGTTTCATAGAGGTAGACATCTAAAATTATTAATGAGGAAGCTTTTAAAGATGGAACTGGAATTTGATTATCATCAATAGTCCTCAGGAAAAAAAAGAGAAAATAATAATAAAATAATAATTAGAATAATATTGAAATGTTTATAAAATGTTACCTAAAAAGTCATAAAAATGAACTCATTTTTACTTTATAAATGACTCAGTTATAATTAAAAACTAAGAACAAATACACCAAAATGGTAATAGTCATTGGTCTCAGCAGTAGAGATACAGATTTCTTCTGGTGTGTTCTGTGCTTTGCAGATATTATAAAATAATTATTACTTAGAAAAAATTGTTTGAAGGCCGGGCACGGTGGCTCAAGCCTGTAATCCCAGCACTTTGGGAGGCCGAGACGGGCGGATCACGAGGTCAGGAGATCGAGACCATCCTGGTTAACACGGTGAAACCCCGTCTCTACTAAAAAATACAAAAAAAAACTAGCCGGCCGGGGTGGCGGACGCCTGTAGTCCCAGCTACTCGGGAGGCGGAGGCAGGAGAATGGCCTGAACCCGGGAGGCGGAGCTTGCAGTGAGCTGAGATCCGGCCACTGCACTCCAGCCTGGGTGACAGCGCGAGACTCCGTCTCAAAAAAAAAAAAAAAGAAAAAATTGTTTGAAATGCTAAAATAATGGACATATACTAAACATGAAATGCAAAAAATTGCCAAAAAATATCTTCAAAGATTTTCAATAATCTTATTATAATAATTTTGTCTACAGCATTTATACCAGTTGCCTTTGACTATTCGATATGCAGGAAATGAGGATTATGCAGGAATACTTCTTACTTCTCTATAGCTTCCATTTGTCTGAGGGTTTTTTCCTTATTTCTGTCCTTCTCCATTTCTCTTTCTCTTGTATATCTGTACTTTTAATATGAAACTGTAAGGGAAAGAAGATTAGATTGGAGATCTCTATGGGGCAACAGTATATTGGTTGAGGTCAGAGTTTCAAACTTTTGTTCTCAAGTCTCCTTTACAGTCTTAAAATTATCAAGAACACCAAAAAATTTTTGTTTATGTTGGTTTTACATGTCAACGTTTGCCATATTAGAAATTTAAAATGACAATTAAAAGTTACATGAAAAATTTACTTAAAAGATAACAAAAGCATTGAAAATCAATTAAAACAACATTTTATTAAAAACAACCATATTTTCTAAACAAATGAAAATATTTGTGAGAAAGGTGGGCTTATTTTACATTTTTGAAGATTTCTTTAATGCTTGGCGTAATAGAATGTAGCTAAATTTTCCTATCTCCTTCTGCATTTCCTATATCACATATCACGTAGACTCTAAAAGAACTTCATTCTACCTATGAAGAATGAGGATTTTTGAAAGAGTAAAAGAAGACCAATAACATCTTAGTATTTTTATGGAACAATTTTGACTTTGTGAACCACTCGAAATGGTCTCAGAGATACCTGAAGGTCCTCAGACCACACTTTGAGAACTGCTGGCATATGGTAGATATATTTTATTTTTGTACCTAGATAGTATTCCATTTTAATGGATGTATCATATTTATATAAACTGCTCTGCAAATGAATGCTTGTATTGCTTTGAGGTTTTTTTCTGTTACAATGTTGCAATGAATGTCCTTATAAAATATATTTGCTCCCATGCATGGATTTACGTATATGATGGAAACTTAAGAGTGAAGTGCAGGGTTAAAAGTTATGCATATTTTAAAGTATGATGTATTGACCTCCTAAGGAAAAGATTCTGTAAATGTTTAATTTCACCAAAACAATACAAACTCTTGTTTCCTAGCTCATTAAAATACTAGGAAAGTATAAATTTATAGGCTCTGCCAATCTAAAAGTTAGACAGTGTCATGATTTTGTTTTATGATTTTCCTCTTTATTAATGAGTTTGATCATTTTACATGCATGTATTGTTCAATTATATCTCTTTCATCATTTACCTGTGGTTCCAGTTTTTTGATTATTTTTCTCTTGGGTTGTGTATTTTTACATATTGACTTGTTAACACTCTGTATGTTAACCAAATTAGCCCTCGATTTGTTGTGTGCCTCACAAATATTTTTTCTTAATCAGTACATTTACTATTTTCAATAGACCATTCTCAATATAATGACTTGGAATGTTAGTAATGTACACATTTCATAGACTATGCCTCTCTTCTACGTTCTTTATTACTTAAGGAACAGTAAAATGAGAGGAACTGAATGAAAAAAAAAACTATTTTAAAACTTGTCATTGAAGTTTGTTCAGAATATGATTTGTGTCCCAGTATTAACTCTGGACATCCAGATATAGACAGGTCATAAGCTTTTGAATACATGACCAGTGTAGCTAGTTTACATTCACCTTCGTAGAGTGTGTCTACCATGTACTGTACCTTATTCGATATAATTTAATAGCTCAATAGGTATTAGCTGAATGAATGAATAACAATAATTAGCAGTGACATTAATTAAACACTCCTATCTCCACCTCTGTTTACTGGAATTAATGCTTTTAGATATAGAGATCTTTTGAGACTATTCTCTGGTTTCAAAAAGCTCATCAGGAAATTATGTTTTCTATAATTGGAGTAATCTATCAAAATAGATGAATTCAAAAATTATAATAATTCCTGAAATTGTCCTGAGGCAAAATTTGTTCTACTTTCATAAGCGTTTCCATTTTCTTGTTAGGAAGAAGAGACACAATCTGAAAACCAAGTCTAATTTTCCCGTAGGCGTAAAAGAGAAGACCTTAGTAATTACTTGCCTTTTTCATCCAACCACTTAGTGTCTTCTTTTCTTATTTTTGCTAATGATTGCAAAAAATGAAGATCTCCACAAGGAGAAAATGTTCTCCCCTTAGAATGACTGTTCTTAGACTTGAGTTACACTTTTACCATCAACCAATTTTTGCAATATTTTACATCTTTGTCCAGTAAAATGATATTCCTAAGTTAAAACATTTTTGAGCATATTATTTTAAGGTTGCTGTTTTCAGTGCACCATTCGCATTATTGTAATTGTTAATTGCATCCTGGGACCAAATCGATTTTGAAAAATGTTTTTCTTACATTTTGGATAAACTGAGTAAGCAAAGAAAGATACTTTTAAAACTTGTCATTGAAGTTTTCT